>NC_051286.1:2505873-2650873 GCF_015220745.1 Sebastes umbrosus
ACTTCTTCCTTCTTTACTCTTCTTTTCTAACTCGTGTCCAGCTGCAGCGTGAGGGCTGAAGATTACCGTTCACATCCGGAGCTTCAAATGGACTTAAAAGTTACAGGCGGTGTGTGTGTGTGTGTGTGTGTGTGTGGTTCACAGTCACAGATGGCAGTGTTTCCTCAGCGAGGGATGCCACTACATGAGCTGGAATTTGATCATGAAGTTCTTAGTTTAAAAAAAAGAAAAACCCCAATCTGTCCTTCAACCCACTGCTGTAGTTTATAACCATAAATATGAATGATATAGGTTCAGTCCAGTGTTAGTCTCTTTATTATTAAAACATCTGACAATGTGTTTTAGTGATGGATATTCAGGTGTTTATTATACTTTGTAAGATTAAAAAGAATGAGGCATCCTCTGGAGATCTGCCAGCTCTTTCACAGTGGTGGGTTTGACAGTTAAAGCAGCAGTAGGCGAGATTGGAGCAAATATGATTAAAAAAAGTTATTTTCATAAAACGGTCACTATATCATGACAGTAGTGCATGAAACAGGTAACCTGAAAAAAATCATGTGCCTCTGTGTCCTCCGGTGTCCTCCAGTGCTCCTAACGGCTAGACGTCACCAGATCCTATACACACTGCACCTTTAAAGACAAATTATGGTAAATCTATGATGGATTTATTGAGATTTTTATGTAATGGTGCAACTAATCCAGAGGAATGAAATAAAAATAACATCAGGAGCATTTCAGAGTCAGTGTTTCAACACATAGAATAAAACAGAGTACGCTCTGCACTCTTTACGTTGCTCGCAAGATTCTCTGTCTTTATTCTTTTCTCTGTAAAGTATTATACGTGTCTGGCACCAACACATGCAGCTATCAGCTGAACTCAGATCAGATCCTTCAGTCATGTCGTGTTCGTGACGCCATCGCTTCTATCTGAGCCAAAGCTGCACTTTTTCACGCGGAGTTGGTCGTCCTGCTCTCCGGACGCACGGCCGCTGCGAACACAAGCTGCCTGCCAAAGTCGTATGAAGCGAGACATAGTTAGTACGGGTTACACCGGAAGTTGTAGGATTGGACCTTCAAAATAAAAGTACGAAACCCCCCTCCAAAATAACAATATGACACTTTGTTGGACACTGAATGCAAAATACTAATTTGTGGTGCTTAAGGACATTTTATCAGTGTGAATGGGGCCCGAGCACTCATTATGTTCAAGTTGACACCTGGTTTGACACCTCATCAAAAACTTAGTCCGTCTGTAATGACACTGTAATAATGATTTATTTATTGTTGTTACAGTTACTTTGTATATATGTTTATACAGCTTTACATTACGTTTTTACTTCTCAACTGCACCTTAGTTATTCTTTTATATATTTTTATTCCTTTGTTTAGAGCTGTATTTATTTTGTACTTGTGTATATAGAGCCAACAACAACTCCACAACGTGCAATATCTTTTTTCAGTTCAATATCGTTTTTAAAGGTCAAGCAAATACATATTTTTTTATTTATAATATATATTTTTTTTATTTTTACTCATCATTATTTGCACTAGATGTGTATGCACTGTCAGGATTGCTATTTCATTTCGTTGTACTTATGCAATGACAATAAAGGAATTCTATTCTATTATTTTATAACATTTGGAGGATTTTGGCCTCCATGTTATGAATTTATTTATTTATTCTTGTGTTTTTTTTTTCAGGTTGTTTATATTTTTTTTCAGTATAAATGTGGTGTTGTATATTCTGCATATGCTCACAGGGATAATTTACTTTTTTATCTCATGTTTCTTTCCTTGCCAGGCTCCTGTGTTTATTTTGAAAGCTGTGACCGGAAGCACCACGTTGATTCTGCGTGCCTTGACTCTATGGCTCTCTGACCCGCGAGGTCCCGCGACTGGCTGGCCTGAGTTCGGGATCCCTGAGGGCCAAAAACCAAAATGGCGACGGACAAAAACCAAGATGGCGACGGCCAAAAACCAAGAAGGCAGCAGCCAAAAACTGAGATGGCAAAAGTCAAAAACCAAGATGGCGATGGCGAAAGACCAAGAAGGCAACGGCCAAAAACCAAGATGGAGACGGCCAAAAACCAAGAAGGCAGCAGCCAACAACCAAGATGGTGACTGAATGCAAAATACTAATATCTTGTGCTTAAGGACCTTCATCAGTGTGAATGGGGCTCGAGCACTCAGCACTCTGTCTGTAATGACACTCTAGTATTATTATTTTGTTGTTGTTGTTTTTGTTGAAATAATATTTGGAGGATTTTTATTTATTAATTCGGCTTCCATGCTTTAAATTGATTTAATTCTTCTTGTGTCTTTTCCAGGTTGTTTTCTTTTTGTGACTCAGCAAAAAAAAAATGTCAGTATAAATATGATGTTGTACATTCTGCATACTCACAGGGGTAATTTACTTTTTATCTCATGTTTCTCAGTTGTTATAGTCACCTCTTAGCCTCTCTGTTTTTGGGCTACAACTCTTGCCAAGCTCCTGTGTTTATTTTGAAAGCTGTGACCGGAAGCACCCCCCACGTTGATTCCGCGTGGCTTGACTCTGTGGCTCTCTGACCCGAGAGGTCCCGCGACTGGCTGGCATGAGTTTGGGATCCCTGAGTGGAAAAAAGAGTGTGGAATGAACAACACACCGCCAGGATTACGGTTGGTGTGTGGACTTCCATTTTATTTTATTTTATTTTATTTCACTTCGTGTCCAGTTTTGGCTTTTTTTTTTGTTTTTTTGTGGGAAATTTTTAATTTTGATTTGGGTTTCTTTCTGTGTTGGTGGCCGGTTCGCTCGTATAGCTCGCCAAGGGGACCACAGCAGCTCCGACAATGCACTTCCAGAAGTATTTGCAGTGCAGGGTGTGTTGTCATCTTGTTCATGACTTTATGTTTGTCATAGTGAGGAAAAAACTAAAAAGTGTCAAAATGACTGGAAATTATTTTTTTTTTATGAATAACTTTAAAAAATGGTTCTTTACCCAACTGGGTGTATTGTATTTTTGTTTGCCATCTCTCTCTCTCTCTTTCTCTTTCTCTCTCTTTCTCTCTCTCTCTCTCTCTGCATTGTGTGTGACAAGAGGTTGTTTTTTTGCTGACATAGTTCTATAGGGATTATAATGCAGGGACCACATGTCCCCCCAGGCCCATTGTTGGCCCCCTCTGTCTCTGTTGTCCTTTTTTTTTTTACTGAGCGAGTCAATTGATGGAGGGATAAAAGGCAAAAAACAAATATGCATTGACATGGGCTTTCAGGGCAGAGAGAGAGAGAGAGAGAGAGAGAGAGAGAGAGAGCGAGGGAGAGAGAGGGGTCAGTTGGAGATTTTGTGGCCTTCCTGTTGTTGGCCTTTAACTGGTGCCAGCAGCCAAACCGACCGGCCATGAGGGCCCAGAGCAGCCCTGGAATTAAACAGGGGACATCGACAAGCAAACCATGTCTTTAAACTACATCAAAAACTTCTATGAAGGATGCGTAAGTAGGCCAGATCATCCAAAACTACCTTGCTGTTCATGATTTGACAGTTAACAGAGGAGCAGCGCCGAGCAATTATCCCCCCGGAGGCTTAAAAAACAAAACAGAAAACCATCGATCTGTTTACTTCTCCTTTTACCTTCCGTCTTAATGGAGTATTTGTAACCCTCTTTGCTTTGTGAGGGTGTCATTTGGGCCTTTTTTTATTTTTTTTTTTCGGTGAACATGACTCAGTTTTAGTCGGAACAGAGCAGGTAGAGAGAGGAGATGGTGAATGTTTCCTCTGAATGGGTTTTTTGTTTTAGCTTTTAGAGCTCAGGGCCTCGGTGAGCCTCTGATGCAGCTGCATTTATCTGGCTGACAAAAGCTGTTTTCTCTTTGTCTCTCTCTCTCTGTGTGTGTGTCGCATGTGAAATGTGAATGCTTGTTTGTACGCATCATATATGTCTGTGTGTGTCCATGGCGACATTAATGTGTCTATGTGTCGCTGTGCATTTGTGTGTGTGTGTGTGTGTGTGTTGCAGCTCAGGCCTCCTACGGTGATAGGCCAGTTCCACACCTTGTTCTTCGGCTCGGTGCGGATGTTCTTTCTGGGCGTTCTTGGCTTCGCTGTCTACGGAAATGAGGCTCTGCACTTCAGCTGCGACCCCGATCGCCGAGAACTCAACCTGTACTGCTACAACCAGTTCAGACCCATAACACCTCAGGTAGGACGACACCACACCGGAGATTGTAGAAGTAAAGAGACGAAACTGCTGCTGTGTGAAACTGCCGCCATTTTGGACTGAAAATGCGTGTTGAATTTAGAATATTTTATTTTTTCAACACAGGCCATTTTGGTAGAATATGACATGAGAAGAGAAATAATTTAGTTTTACTTTTGTACGGCACTTTGTAGGTGGACGTTTTACTGGTGTCCGGTAGTCACTTTCAGTCCAAAATGGCGGAAGCGTAGCTCTGCGCTGATGTTGCAATGGAACGAACAATTGACTTTCACTTCTTGGGCCATAGATTCTAACTTATTGATATTTCAGAACCATGGTCGGGGCCATAGATTCTAACTTACTGATATTTCAGAGCCGTGGTCGGACCCCCTCCACCCCCATAATTTTGTACCATCACCTACTATCACCCTATATCCATCATATATTTCAGGATTCCTCCATTCTATATCCGATCGTCTTCTTCCATTGGCTTTTCTCACTCCTCCCTTCCCTTCTTTTCTGCCCACCCCAGGTTTTTTGGGCGTTACAACTGGTAACAGTGCTAGTTCCTGGGGCGGTCTTTCACCTCTACGCAGCCTGTAAGAACATCGACCAGGAAGAGATCCTCGAGCGACCCATCTACACCGTATTCTACATCATTTCTGTTCTTCTACGCATCATTCTGGAAGTCATCGCCTTCTGGCTACAAAGCCACCTCTTTGGCTTCCAGGTCTGTTCATTTCTAATGATATAAATCTTGATGAACTCAATAGAGTGCTTGTCCATGTCAGTTATGCATCCATCCATCCATTTTCAAGTTGCCACTCATGGTTATGGTGATGAAAGGTTGTGCAGATACCCCTTACAACCTTTTCAAAAGGAAGTTCTTTCTGGTGGGTACCAAAGCTCTCCCCGGCTAGCCAGGAGATGTAATTCTTCCAGCATGTCCCAAGCATGGATGCATAATAAGACCTGGATACGGCACCACCACTCAGCTTTGCTTCCAATATTTCCAGTGGCTATTCGCGATATTGCAACGAGAAATCCCCTGTGACCCAAAAAGCATTTTCCCCAAAGACCACCATTGTAAAAGAGACGTCTGTAAAGCTGTTGACAGGACACCTCCAACTGCAAATAAGGTCAATTATGACTCTTTCTATTATGAATTTCAGATCCATGGAGGTTTTATATTTGTGATACTCCTTTGTCGAGCAGAGAAATGTGATTTAAACATCTGTGACTTCATCACAATGTAAAGTCTACGGGCCTTGCGGGAACTTGCACCAAAGGTTACGAAAAGTACTTTCTTGCCCAATGGCCAATCTTTCCACAGTTTGCACCAATGCAACATTCCAAAATGGTTAAATAAACATCCAATCAAGTAGATCCTGTCAGCAATGACCAAGAAGAAGAAGCTTGCAATGCATGTTGTCATCCAAAGAGGTGGACTGAACACTGTGATCCACCATGAATCCAATCATCCAGGTCAATGATACCAATTAGTGGTGGTGAAAAATGGCCATGGTCTGATCTTTTACGAGGTTATTCTGCCAGCAGGATGGAAGTTCGTAGTATTTCAAGATGGTTCCTGAGACATGACAGCAACAACATTTTCCTCCAATACCCCATATTACAACACAAAAGAATGGAGTTAGTCGCGCCCAGTACTTGCTAGGTAAAACTAGCCGACTTGACCCAACTTGAGTATCTTCCAATGTTAAGACGAATATTACCCAGCAAAATTGCACAGTGCCATCTGGAAATTCACACAATCATGACAGTATTACCACCTCATGTTTCTCTTTTTGTCCCCCCAGGTCCACCCGCTGTACATGTGCGATGCCAGGGATTTGGAAAAGGCCTTTAACGTGACTAAGTGCATGGTGCCCGAACACTTTGAAAAGACCATCTTCCTCAGTGCCATGTACACCTTCACCGTGATCACCATACTTCTCTGTGTTGCTGAGATATTTGAGATACTCTGCCGACGTCTTGGTTATCTCAACAACCAATGACACACGTACACATAAAAATGACGAAGGGTGAAAATATATGACACCATCTCTGACAGTTTTTAATCGGGCTCTCGGTTAGCTACTGCTGGACTTTCATAAAAAACAGGAAGCGGACGTAAGAGCAAAACCTCACCTGGGGTCCACCGTGAGTGAGTTGCACCGAGAAATTTGAGAATGTGCGACAGTGTCATAGCTGGCGAGTCTGAAATATTCTCTGGGTGTTTTTTGCCCTCAGCTATAGAGTCATCATCCCTAGTCGTATTTCAGATATCAGTGGGTCCGTACTGGCTGTGTCCAAGGGTCTTGTATGGACGTGATGGCCAGAGAATATGCACCTCTGACACTGAACCGTTGGGGGATGGGATCGAAGGATTTCTTTTTTTTCCACAAGACGGGTTTCAACTTCAGGGTGCTACTAAAAGCTGTGACTACAGTCCAACTAAAGCACAAGGAAAGCCCAGTTTGTAACAAACCTGGTGGCCCATAACAGCTTGAGGGTCCCTTAAACCTTGTTCTTGGAGTTTTTCCTCAGATCTGATACTTGTACGCACCCTGGAAGCATTATCTGCACCCATGTTTGCAATATGCTTAAGGGCCAGGTGTGCACTAAATGCATCAAGGTACATTAAACAACTTACAGAGTGCAAACAATGAACTTTAACAGCTCTTTTTCAGGAGATTTCTAAAGTTTCAGAAAGCTTTGATTAAAAGGCTTACAGTCTTCATGTAACGTACTAACAGCCAACAATGCAAATCATTTCGCTGGTCACATAATTCTGCATGAAAATGCAGATAAACGCTATAGTCTAGCTTGTCTTCCAGGTGCTGATCAAATATGACAGGCAGACTATAGAGCGGGAAATAGATTATCACTCGTCATTCTTAAGAAAACTGTGAACCAGTGAGCTTACGCATGGGCGAGTGAATTGCAGGTGCCATTGCTCCTGACACTTCCATGTGTGATCGCTTCCCAGTATGTGTCTGTTATTGCTTCTAGCCCGTTCTGACCTTTACTTCCATCAACATGAGCACCACAACTTTGTTGTGGACCTTTGATGTGGGGTTGTCTGCCTTTTCAAATAACTGTTGCTGGGTCTTAAACAACCTTCAACTTGACTCGTAGAATGGAGAATCTCATGAGCTAGAAAAGCTAAAAACAAATGGCTCAGTTTACTTCCATGAGATGTAAAGGCGACTTCGAACAATGATACCATCAGTTCAAAATGGTTGAAATGTAGTGTTTTACTCTATATCTCCCCAGATACAAAATTAACATGAAATTAGTTGATGAAATATTCTAAAAGTCCCATCCTGGCTTAGATTTTGAAACTTTAAAGAAGTTAAATAGAAAATATTATTTAAATTTGGGTATACAAATGTGTTGGAATGAAAATATATACAATATTTAACATTAAGTTGCATTGTTTTAAGTATCTAAAAAAATGATCAACTGCCAGAAAGAAGAAATACTGCACAATTTTTGTGCTTAGATTTGTAATACAATTGGATGTTCCAACATCCAAGGTGAGACTGATGAGGTCACACTGTGTAGTTTAGTTCTTCACAGACATGGACAAAATCACCATAGAAATTTGAAGTTTTTGAGTTTCAAGGTCCCGTTGGTGTCACATAATAACTCATTATTTTTAAGGCTGAAAAGAGAAACTAAGTGCTCATTCAGTATTTGAAACGATGGTTGAGCTTTTGTCCATGCCTGATTGTCAACCATCTCTCCTCATCCACCACCCCACTCTCTTCATATCACCTTTTCCTCGCTTGTAGTATTACACATAACACTCTCTGTAATTTTGCCTTCGGTGTCATTGTCGATGTATTTTGAAAAAGATTACCTCTCATGTTTTGTAATGTTTTTTCTTTTTTTTTTTTTTAATCAGACATCCATCCAACTTTTGTTATGAAGTTTTCCGCAATCTGTTTATCATCTCAGGTACAAAATTGCATTATAACCAGACAAAAGTGGATCAAACCCTCATTTCAAATCCTTTTCAAACCCTTAAATAAGCTTTTTCCTACTCCAATTGATCCCCGACCTACAGTACCAAAGGCCCGGTTGGTCTGATGGGCTTTAAGAGGATTTGAAACAGGTATGTGACTCCTGTGGTTTGGGTTCGTCTGCGTTCTGGTATCTGTTAGTGGAGGATGGTTTTAAATTTTGCCTCTAAAAGTTCTTTTACCAAGACTTGGGCCTTTGTTTGTTCAGTTACAATATGACTTCATGATCGCTTGCCTCGTTCTCTTGCTTTGACGCCACATCTCCGATCTTATAGCCTGCTCAGACCGGTGTACAATCAAGTCATCTGAATCTATTCACCACGATCATCTGTACAAAATCTTTTACATCAACAACAGTTGGGAAGCAACGAGCAATTGTGACCGACTAGCTCTAGCCTGTTACCAGCTGGCTAGCAGTTTGCCAGCTAGTCCTGCAAGTAGTCACTACACCACTGAGCCTCTAGCAGCATCTATTCCAGGCCATTACGCTAGTGCTATTAGCATCTGTAATCTCAACTAAATAGGCCAAGAGCTAACCATTTAAAACACATAACTAAAGTGGCAATAGACAAGTTTCTTTTGCTTTAACTTATCATCATGAAGTAAACGTATTTGCACAATGTAATGGCTATAGAATAATGATTTTGTATTGGTTCCCTATCACTATGCTATACCTTTCACTATGCAATTCTGCCTGCCACCGCAGGTCGCCGCTGCAAAATGTATATAACGGAAACAGTTCGGGGTTTCTGATTCAAATTGGGATACTTTTGGTTGCTCGTGTCTAGAAGGTAAAGCACAAATTGTGAAACTCTTGTGGCATGAGCCTGATTCTGATTCTGACATGGTTAAGGTTAGGCGTCGAACTCGAATTGTTCAAATTGGGATAGCTCGATAGCAGCCAGAAACAAACATCTGTGGTTCATAGTTAAAATATCTAGTCTTGGTAAAGAACTTTGTAAATGAAGCTGTGGTTAACTGTCTCAGAATTTGATTTATAGTGAAATCAGATGGTGTAATTTGACAAGTTTGAATCTTAAAACTTAACTTAAACTTAAAAATACTCATTGATATGATTCTGGTGAATAACTGTAGAGATTGGATTTTTTTTTTTTTTTTTTGGTCTTATGCAGAACTTAAATATACACCACATCATTTTTTTTGAATGGTGCCACCAAATCCCCAAATGTTCTTTTGTGAACTGAACTGTAAACAGTTTTTTGGGGTGCTATTGAGAACTATTTACAAAATCAGTGAATATATCTTTAATAAGCCTTGGTGCTTAATTTTGACCACTAATATCAGGGTCATTTGTGTAAATTCATCCACTATGATGCATCATACAGTAGGCTACACTACATTGAAAATTACTCTTTATATCTTTGATGTAGTCTGCGTGTCTGTATTGAGCTCATTTAGTCCTTCACCTCGCAGCTATGTCAAATTAAAAGAGGCACACTTTATGACCAACGCATACATATTGAAACAATATTAATAATATTGTTTGTCTGAGTGCTACTGTTCAGGTGACCAGTTATTCTCCTATTTGTTTTGTCTTGAGATGATTGATTAAAAATGTCCTACAATCGTCTTTGTTTCATTTTTGATTGAGTTATTGACTTTATTTGTTATACAAAAATATTGACTATAAAACGGGTTTTAGAAGGAATTTACAAATCAAAAAGAAATAATCATGTCACAATCATAATTATGTTTTGTTATGCATGAACTATTTTTAGTTACTAGCAACGTATGGCTTTATGATGGAACTGTCAGCCCAATTAACACTTTGGTTACCAATCCCTTGAGGATGAGTGACGTTGGTTGACTTAAACATTACAAGCTCAACTATATTTATTGTACCATAAGCACATTATTATGGTAATTATATGATTAAGGCATCAAATTAAAGTTTAAGTTGAGCAAACTTTAAAACTGGCTCAACATAAATGTCCACCATACTGTGGATAAACGCTGGTGATTCAGGTAACAAACATGATCTCCATCTGGCGCCACCATGAGGACACATTTCAGGATTTTGCTTCAATAGATGAAATGTTGTAAATGCTTCAGCAGTTTAGTTTTTTGGTGTTTTCTCAAAGAAATCATTTGTATATCAGTTATTCACCCCGTTTCCTTGAATTCTTGAAGAAAACTTTGTCCATGGCGAACGGAGACTCAAAAAACGGAGCAAAGTCTTGATGAATGGAAGTAAATGGAGGGTTGTGTTTAACAACAGCTAAACTATATCAAACCATCTGTTTACAAACTCACACACAACTGGTGCAGTATAATCCAAGTGTCTTTTATCTAGTCGGATGCTCACTACTTACCAAACACATGTATTTTCGGCAAAATTGTACCATTTTACACTTCCGCCGCTACTGTCTCGACCAAAATGGTCATTTTGTGGGAGAAGTTTTCATTTAATGTATTCATTTATTCAGAGAGATACATTATTGTTACTTAAATTTAGAGCTTAAACAACTGGTAAATTAATTGAAAATAAATATAATAGATAGAGATAATTTGTGCATCATGTCATTTAGCATAAAATGCAAAAATTCACAGTTTGTTTGTTAACTGTCTTTGGGTTTTAAACTGTTGTTGGGAAAAGACAAGAAATATGAAAATGCAGGCTGTTCTCATACACCATTCATAGCTATACCTACAAAAAGTAGTGCTATTAGAGTTATTTTAACCCAAATCAAGATCTTTTCCTAAACCCAACTAAGTAGTTTTTGTCACGTAACTTCTGTACTTCAGTTACGCCACTTCTGGTTAGGCGTTACTTAAATATGATCTGTCCTAAACCTATCTTAGTAGTTTTTTTGCCTAAACCTAACCAAGTTGTTTCCTGTGAAGATGGAAGTTTATTTTGAAAAGACTTGATCAGAAATTGACGCTGTACATTTGCAGGAAAATGCCAGAAAAATGAGGAATACCTTTTCTTAAGATACAAATCGTTGTGTGAGAATATGTTAGAGGATGTCACATTGGCTTCTGGGTAATAGTGATGGTTATTTTTTTTACCCATTTTGTGCCATTTTATAGCCAATCTGTTGAAAATAAATGATCAGAAACAGTTGCAGTAAGATTGAGTTTTTGAGTTTATGAGGTAATTAGCGGTGCAAATGCTGCCCTAGAAGATGAGATGGATGGATAGTGAGAGACAGGTTGAATCTCTGGGGAAGCAGGAGAAAGTCAATGGGTACATCTATTCTATTTCTGCTGCTGCTCATCAGTAAACACAGCTGACAGGTTTCATCAATCAAGTTACATTAATTTATATCATGCATTATACAAAACAAGCGTGATGGAAAGCAAAGAGAGGACACAAAGTTAGAGTAGGTGAAAGGAAGGAGGCACTCCTCCAGACATTTACAGCATGGATTCTCTCTCTCTCTCTGGAACCACGTCATGTTCACCATCGTCACGATGTTAAATCTGGGAGGGCGCCGAGCCACAACGGGACTTCAAAACCTTGTCCGTTTCCATGGGTATGAGTGCTAGTTCCTGTCCCTGTAACCCATCTCAAAGCTTGCTTCTGAATGGTTCGTGGCATTGGCAGGTTTATGCAAAACATGTTCAGGGTCTGTTGCTTTACACAACGGAGAGAAAGATGGTTGATAAACCTTCACATTAACACTGCAAATGTTTTACTCATACGCAACCTTCAGTTCTCTAACACTGCAGATTATACAGCACAGTCTCACGAAAGTTTGTGAAATAGTCACCAATTTTAATCTATTTGATTCGTGTACATAGACGCCAATTTCCCTTTTTTTCGTGACGCTCAGCACGACTTTCAACAATGTATTTTTTTTTGTGCTTTTTCCTACAAATCCAGCAACACGTGACGCGCGTGTCAATTTCCGTTCCAGTCTTTTCAAAATAAAACTACTTAGAGTTAGTAAAAGGTCGCGGTTTAGGTTAAAATAACTCCAGAAGTGCTGTAACTTAAATACGGAAGTTACGTGACAAATAAATCAACTTTGACCTCTGGTTTCACACGGCACACGAACAATAAATAAATAAATAAATAAATAAATAAATAAATAAATAATTATAAAATAAGTAATAATAATAAATACAATGATAAATACCAGTAATGGTGGGCCAAACGGTTGGGATGAGAGTGCTAAAATATGAACAGTTAATACATACTGTATTATCTTAAATAGACATCATAAAAGAAACAGCAGCTGTCTCTAATATCTAATGAGATCATTTGTTAAGTAAGATGACGAAGAGAGGATAGAAAAAAAAGATCTCTTAAAGATGTTTCTCTTTGCTGTGGGTACCCATACCGTCGTCCCGAGGGGAGTTTTGCATATTCATTAAACAGAGGGTGTAAAGGGTCCTGAACTATTAATGTTCAGGTAATTAATAATTATGAGTAAGATCTTAATTGTGGATTTGGACAGCCCTCGGTGCTCAAGGACTTCACAGGAAGTCTGGATACAATTTTATTGAAAAATTGGAATTAATGACTCATCCAGTGGGCCGGATTGGACCCTTTAGCGGGCCGGTTCTGGCCCTAAAAATCCTTGACTCTGGTCCTTTAAATAAAATAATCCAGATAAGAAAAAATGTGCACATTCATCTAGGTTGCATTCAATTATTATCTTTTATATGACTAAACGCTTTATAGTTTTTTTTGCCCTGGATTGTGCCTGTTGGGAATATATCGGTGTGGAGCTGCAGACGCTATTCACAGATGAAAAAAAACTACTTGCACCTCATCTGCCTGATTATTTGGGGTTCTGAAACTAAACCCTTATCCAGATTTAGCTTCTCTTTGTCTATATATATTTATATACTATACTGTATATAGCAGCTCTGGTGGGGCGAGGCCAACAGCGGCTCCGCTCCATTGATCCTATCACTGAAGGAAGGGATAAACTTTGGCATGGTGGGAGCCAAGAAATGCAAAGATTAATCACTAAAGGAGTGGGTGGGCTTGGAGCAAAGCTAATGGATTCTCCCAAACTCCAGACCCAAACTCTTAACCACAGCTGCTTTCCCAACCCCATGTGACGTTTGTTTCCAATCCATGGTTCACTAGAAACTGGGCAGTATGAACCTAAACGAACCACATACCAACATGCAACAGTTTTCCACTCTGGTTTGGACCAAAGAAAACACTGGCAGACATAAAATATATATATATATATATATATATATATATGTATATATATATATATATATATATGAGAGAACGTCAGAGTGTTATAGTCTTTCCTCTGTTGTTCCTCTCAGGTCACAGGTTCACTCAGCCACAAGCTCAACCCAACAGATCGAAGATCTCCGTTTTACCGCGGGACATAAACTCTCTCCGCTCCAAGCCCACCCACTTTCTGGGAAATGTCCTTTTATTGAATTTGCGGTGCTTGTTGTGATCTGCCGCGTACAGAATGTCTTTGTTGTGCTTATTGTGAATATGTTTTGGCTTGAATGCCTGACTGCAAACTCAATTAGATGGTTTGACCTCAAACCTGAATATCCTGAGTGGAACTTTTGAATATGTCCAATCCTGAGTGAGTCTGAATACAAGTTTGCTTAAATAAAAAATTATATTACTGTGGGAGTTACCTTTTTTGGTCAGGATTTGCACTCAAAGCAGTCACTCTCAAATGTTTTACATCATTATTATTACATAGTTTGTTTGAAAATGCAAATAAATCCAAAGAATATTTTGAATTCTATTCTCTACTTTTATGTCTATTTTTTATTTCTATTTTAATTAATTTAGTTTGGCAATTAAACTAATTAGACTTTGCTGCTTTAACTTGATTTTTGTACAATTGAACATTACAGAAATTAAATTTAAGAAGACGCATGTCAAATATTGAACAAGGGTGACAGAACCAAGACATCCACTGTGTCGTTATTATATTATAGAAAATGATGGCATGTTGTTTGTAAATTAGAATTTTGTTCAATAAAAATAAAAGATATATAAAAAAATTCAAATTAAAATAAAAAGATCTATGAGCCATGTTGTTTGTAAATTTGAATTTGTTCAATAAAAAAAAAAAAGATCTCTGAGCCATGTTGTTTGTAAATTTGAATTTGTTCAATAAAAAAAAAAAGATATAAAAAAAAGATCTATGAGCCATGTTGTTTGTAAATTAAAATTTTGTTCAATAAAAATAAAAGATATATACAAAAATTAAAATTAAAATAAAAAGATCTATGAGCCATGTCGTTTGTAAATTTGAATTTGTTAAATAAAAAAAAATATATATATAAAAAATAAAAATAAAAATAAAAGATCTATGAGCCATGTTGTTTGTAAATTTGAATTTGTTCAATTAAAAAAACAAAACAAACATGTTTTACTGGATAAAAGGTGCACCACCTCTGGTGACGTCATCTGTCCCGCGTCTGCGGCCGCTCCTATTGGATGACAGACCCGGAAGTGAGAGGAAGACTTGCTAACAACAACAACAGGATTGAGTTCTCTCTCTGTCATTGCTGTGTTTTAGCCTCCTGGAGGGTTTCTAATCAGTCATGGCTCTACCTCCTCAGCTCAAAGCCATCCAGCACTACCTGCGGACCGCTCAGGAACACGAGAAACGAGACCCGGTCGTCGCTTACTACTGTAAGTTACTCTGCTAGCTAACTAATGTTAGCCGCAGCTGCTGTTAGCATCACAGCTCTGTTGACCTGAGCCGTCATCTGAGAGCTGAGGAGCTTTAGAGCCTCTAACTGGGTGTTGAACTGGGACTTTACACTTTAACTAGTTACATACTGGTTCATATTATTAATGAACCTCTGAGCTGCTGGATTAAATCAGTCTGCTCTCTAATGTTAGCTGCTCTGCTCTGTTAGCTCTGACTGTTCACACTCCATCAGCTGGCTAACGAGCTGTACTCATTATTATATTATTACATTATTATATTATTACATTATTATATTATTACATTATTATATTATTATATTATTATATTATTATATTATTACATTATTATATTATTACATTATTACATTATTATATTATTATATTACTACATTATTATATTATTATATTACTACATTATTATATTATTATATTACTACATTATTATATTATTACATTATTATATTATTACATTATTACATTATTATATTATTACATTATTATATTATTATATTTTTATAGTTATGCTAATGTCTCCTCATTATTATATTATTATATTATTATAATATTATTATATTATTGTAGTTATTATATTATTATATTATTATAGTTATGATAACGTCTCCTCATCATTATTATATTATTACATTATTATATTATAATATTATTATATTATAATATTATTATAGTTATTATATTATTACATTATTATATTATTATAGTTATGATAACATCTCCTCATCATGGCAGCTGTACTCATTATTATATTATTACATTATTACATTATTATATTATTACATTATTATATTATTATGGTTATGCTAACGTCTCCTCCTCATGGCAGCTGTACTCATTATTATATTATTATATTATTACATTATTACATTATTATATTATTATATTATTATATTGTTATATTATTATAGTTATTACATTATTATATTATTATATTGTTATATTATTATAGTTATTATATTATTACATTATTATATTATTATATTATTACAATATTATATTATTATAGTTATGCTAACGTCTCCTCATCATGGCAGCTGTACTCATTATTATATATTAATAATATTAATGTATTTTTAGAGATACGTGGTTCTCTCAGGACAGCGACACTACAAACACATAATGATCTTATAGACCATGATGCATTGCTGTAGATTAACTATAGCCAATATGATATAAAGGAGTGAAAATGCAACATACACATTAATGCAGCAGTAATATTAATCCAGAAAATCAGATATAGTAGTAAAACACTGACAGAGAACATTTTACTGACAGCAATTTAATTCAAGACTTTTTTTTACTAGTAGTAGGGTATTTTCACAGTGTAGTATTATTAGTAATTTTACTTCAGTAAAAGATCAGTTAGCAGATAGACAAGGCCAGAAGATAGTGGCTAGTGTAGATTTCTGGTTCAGCTTGTTTGTAACAGACAGTCATGAGTCTCAGAGTCATGCTGGCTCAGCTCTAAAGAATGAGCTCCACCCGACTGACCTGCAAGATCACTTCATGCTGTGTTATGGAGCGAGGCTATTGCATTGTGACTAATATGTTTGTATAGCACGCAGTGTTTTCACAGTAACTGGAGTTGTTTAAATCTGGTATTTTATAGTAGGGCTGGGACAATACACTTATCTCCCAATTCAATACTGTCATGATACTTTGGGTGCCGATTTGATATGTATTGCGATTCGATATCACGATTTATTGTGATTTTTGTTAACTTGTTTTAACACTAGGTCATGGGAAAAAGTTGAATCCTACACTTCTAGGGACTTTTGCTTTGGAAAATATCTAAAATAATACCGTAAAAATGTTTGATTTTCAGCATGCATGTAATCAGAGATGTCCTGAAGTCAAATATATCAGACGTAGTCACACATGTATACTTCCTCTAACTTCGCCAAGTCCGTGGCCAGCTCTCCCGTCAGCTGCGTTCTCTTTACATATATGTATATACATATATACTGTATACACATTGGCTCTTTTTCAAGAGAACCAGGGCGATGCTAACTTCCTGGTTGGCCTACAAAAAGACGTCATCCCTGCACCAGTCTATAAAGCTCCATTAATGCCATGTTCCTTCATCACCATGGACACACAGTTTATTTTGACTCACTCCCACATACACCATCCTGCTGCCTCACTACATGCATATTAATCCACCTCTGAAAATAGTCCCCAAGAGTTGAACTTCCTCTGTTTGATTAATGTTAGTTTAAAACTACAGTGACCAGCTGTTTTAGGAAAATACTGAGCCTTTTTTTAAAAATGAAACTACATACTTGTAAACCTTTTTTCCCCCCGTGAGCCAAGATTTACTACGTCTTCAGTAGGAACTTGGGGCTGAGAGCCACAGATAGGTGGGGAGCTTTCTCTTGATTAAATAAGTTTAATTAGTGAAACTTTGCTTGGCATCGCTGTCCTCATCAGAGTTTTATAGCCCCTTTATTTATAGAGACTGCCTTACCTTACATAAATTCACCACCTCTGCTAACATCATGAAATAAATAATGAAATATAAAAGAGAGAAAGACATTTCATATATTTGTTAGTGACTATTGTTTAGGATGCCACCTGCTAACTAAAGTCACCAGGAGACGGGATGTGAGTCATCACCTGGATGGCTTATCTCCTCCGCTAAACAATATCCTGAGCAGAAACCCTGTGAAAATAAATCAGATTTTTATCCAACATCAGAAATCTCAGTGATGCAGTCCCTGTCTGAAATATTAAAACTGGTTTGTTCAGTTTTATTGTGACTATAAATTACAAGATTGAGTGATGATGTGTAGTTTTAGCCGCTCCGTGCAGCACAAAAACATTAAATGATATGATATAAGTAAAATAGAAAAGGTAGAATAAGAAACTGTTCAGTGAAAGTAGTAAGGAAGAAAATACAGATACAGTATATAAGCGTTTACCAGAATTAGCATATATCATTTACAGCCATATTACCCAGCATAGTTGGTAAACAAGCTACTGTTTCTGAATGATTTCCTTTGAGATAAACTTTACATCCATCCCGTAGAACATGTACAGATTTAAATTTGTATGAACATGATATATGCAGTAAGTACAGCCTAGTTTCCCGTGAAGTAGGGCAGCTATCAGAGATGACTTGTGATAATATAGAGAGCAGTGCAGCAGGGGTCTGCATCTGACCTAGTTGAGCTGTGACATGGGGAAGCTGCTCGAGGCGAGATGCACATGAAGAGGTATGGAAAAGCATAAAAAACAAACCCCAAAAAGTTGTCAGATCAAAAGCATGTGTCCACCTCGCTGACAGTCTGATGTGGCTGTTTCTTCTGACAGCTGAGGGGAAACTTTTCTTATACTGGGAAAGTAAGAAGTCTTTACTTGATCAGAGTTTGGCATTTTGATTTTCAAGTTGGGATGAGTCCATTATGTGGGATCTCACTGAGTGACTCTTGGTGTTTGTAGGCAGGACCAGAAACCATCTGCACCATTTTACCAGCTGAAAAGGAATCGCAGTTTCTCCTATTTTATCAAACATGTTACTTTGCCAAAATAAAAAAAACAGGTGCGACATGTAAGGGGTAATGAACAGCGAGCTGATCATTGTGAAATGAACCCCGACGGGGCGATGCGGCAACTTGACGCAAATATTATGTGTCGAAAAAGCGACGTAATTTTGTAATTTCTGCGAATAAATTCTTACCTTTCACAATAAAAGCCCATTACATTAGGGCTTGGAAGATGCGCCTGTCTCCTGATTCGATACTATAACTATACGTGGGTGCTGATTTGATATGTGTTGCGATTTTTAAGTATTGCAACTCCAGAAACGCACAATGCCACGTGGTTAACGTGAAACAATTGCTCAGGTTTAAGCAACGAAACTACTTTGTTAAGGTTAGCAAAAACATCATGATTTTGTTAAAATAACGCGTAAACAAATATACGTCAATAAACAATAATTAATAAAAAATAAGGTAACGTAACAACGCAACGTAACAACGTAACGTAACAATGCAACGTAACAACGTAACGTAACAACCGTAACAACATAACTACTGTAAATAAACAACAACCGCCCTTAGCCTTTCTTACATAATGCTACATAACAAGCATAACAATTGTGCATAAAACAACGTTGCGTAAAACAACGTTGCGTAAAACAACGTTGCGTAAAACAGCGTTGCGTAAAACAGCGTTGCGTAAAACAGCGTTGCGTAAAACAGCGCTGCGTAAAACAACACTGCGTAAAACAACACTGCGTAAAACAACACTGCGTAAAACAACGCTGCGTAAAAAGCACAGTCAACGTTTACTTTTGGTTTCACAGGAACAGCGGTCTCTTGGGTGAAAGTCCTGTGTTTGTTTGACCCGTCCATCACACCTCCCGCCTGCCCTTTGTAGACTTTCGTGCTTGTTATACTAATTTTTTTACCACGTAACTTTCAATAATGTTCGCTCGTTGTCACTTACTCTGATGGAATGCAAAAGCGTCCACATTCAACATATCCGCGTTTTCAGAAAGGTACAATGCTAACATTTTTCCTGCTGACTGGGCTGATTATACTGTAGATTTAGAAATTAAAATATTATTCATATATATGAAATGATATCAAGATAATTTAAATGAGATCCCACTTTGAGAATCACTGAGTTAAGTTTATCAATTAAATAGTTTTGAGCCTTAACCTTCTGTATTTGGTTTAAATAAGAATAAGCTGTGTGTTATTTCTATCTGCGGTTTGTTCATCTTGACTTTCCAGCTCGTGGTCATTTATGAGTTTTTGATCCCTGAGAAGCCTCATCTAGCCGTGCTGTGGAAATACAACCAATCACAGCCTCAGCACGGCTCATTACTGATCCCTGATTGGCTGCAGATGCCCGAGGGTGAGGGTGAAGGAGTGAAGGAGAGGCAGAGTGCCTGCTGGGAAGTGGATTGGACTGAGATGAGAGTGGTGATGATGTATGTGTGGATATGCATGGAAATATCATTTTCTGTGTTAAATCAAGCCAAGCTGACTGAGTGTGTCGACAGATAACTTCTTTTTCTGTTCTTTTTGAGGTGAATGATCATTTTTGTTTCTGTGTGCGTCAGGACATACTTACAGTTTTTCCTGTGGCAGTGGTGGATTTCTGACTGTATGCTAACAGCATGCTTAAACATATATATATTTAATCTGTTGCCGGTGAAATAGACCATCATGACAAGCGTATGAGAATGTATAACCTGCTTGGAACCAATGTGTCAGCTGAGCAAGCTGTGCTGTTTATTTTGTCACATTTTATTGATCAAATTTGACACTTTAGACTCGAAAGCAACATATAAAATGAAGAGGACTTGGCAGGGATGAAGAATTCCATATTTATTTTATATGTTGTGTTTTTCTCCACAAATCATTTCCTGGAGGTTAAAAGCAAACACCCGGTGAGAGGCGGTTCACTGCTTTGGGGTTTTTGGTTTATTCTGAAGTGGTTGCTGTAAATAGGAAGTGATTCTTGGCATCGTGGTGAGAGGCAGGTCGCAAAATCCATCCATTTAATTTTAATGTTTGCAGAGAGACCTCCAAATTGATGGTTGGACACTTTCCAATCTCATTAGATTAAATTTTATTTCCAGCCTGTAGTTAAATTGAACAGGTTGGTGGTCATTTCTGCCCAGAATGTAGTCGGCTCAATCTAAAATAACTGTCCTGTAGTGTCTGTAAACCCTGTATTCTTAGTCTTTTACTCAAAATGAATCCTGGGACGATGCACTTATCTCCTGATTTAATACTAATACGATACTTGGGTGCCAATTCAATATGTATTGCAATTTATAGCGATTTTTTTGTTAACTTTTTTAATACTAGACCATGGGAAAAAGTTGAATTATACACTTCTAGGGACTTTTATTTTGGAAAATATCTAAATTAATCCAGTAAAAATGTTTGATTTTCAGCATGTATGTAGTCAGAGATGTCCTGAAGTCAAATATATCAGTCATTGTCAGGAACTATTTATTATCTAGCACCCCAAAAATCAAAGAATAAAAACATTTCTCTGACAAATTAGTGGTATTTTCTTTTTAATTTATAATGGACACGTAATGTTTTATACTTCTGGTGAAAATAATCCAATCAATCTTATTTCCATATATGGATTTTGTATACTATATATATCTAATGCTGAGCCTTTTTGGCAAGGTTATGTAAAATAACCAAAACAGTGCGGTTTTATTCTCACAAGTTGCCAAAAAAAAAAAATTGCAACTATATTTGCAATTTTCACTTGCTCCCGCAATTTTATTCGGTTTGTTCATATTGAAAAAAAATGTGCGAAACATAGGTGAATCCATTTTTTTTCCTGTTGTGGTGAAAACATCAAACCAGTTACATTTTGAACGGTCAGTTTTTTTTTTCCAAATCTTGAAATGTCTTTAAATAAAGTGAACCTTTGTAACTGTAAATGTGTTTTTCAGTGAATTCCTAGAGATCAGCCGTCAGTCAGATGGAGTGGCTGCTACTGTAATGTCTTTTTCCTCCTCTGATATGGTTCTTAGTGGATTAAATCAGATTCAGGGACCAGGGAGTTGGACTGTTTTAATGGGAAAGAGCAGAGGCTGCTTACACTGGGAACACTGTTGGCTCAGTTCGCTCCAGATAAGCGGATTAACTTTATCTCAAAGCAAGAACAAGCTCTTTCTCATTGATGTTCGATGTTCTGCGATAGAGGTGATTGACGGGGCTTCTGGGAAGGTGGAGAAACTCGTACATGAATTGGTTTGGATTACTTCCAAGTCTTTTTTTTAGTTTTTTTTTCTAGTGAAGACTTATTTCAGAGGTGGTTTAAGAGCAGGTCAGTGTGCAGTAGGAACCTTTGCAGGGTAGAGGATGGATGTGGAGTGTTTGGCATGCAGCCACAGTGTGTGCTGTGTGCTGAGGTGGACCAGTGATCCAGCCAGACCACTGGAGGTCAGCAGCACCATGTGTCTGGGCCTCAGAGAGAGGGAGGCCTCGTTATCATGAGACCAGCAGGCTTAAACTGAGGGAGGATGTTAGAGAGGGAGTTCCTCACATTGATGCATCAGGAAGAAGTTTAGATAGGAACATTTCTGAAACAGGAACATGATGGGTAAAACGCAAATCTTGTCAAAAATCATGCAACCAAATGAAATAGACTGTAAAACATGAATTCAATAATAAATCAGTGTGTGTAATGTGGTAATTACAGCCTCCTCCTCCGACGACATGTTCTCAGACCCAAAACAATTTTAAGACCATCTCTAATTGGTTGAACAGATGGTAACAAACCGACCCGTGCAGAGGAGTTTGGATTGAACAGATTGGAAATCTGAAAGAGCGTGTGTGTGTGTGTGTGTGTGTGTGTGTAAATTAACGGGACTAGTGTGATTCTATATTTTTGTTTGTATATTTAAGCCTTTATTATTAGGTCTGTCCATGACCAAATAAGTTCTTAGTCGACTAACACTGATTCAGTCGACTAATCGATTAGTTGGTTTAATCGACAGATCTGTAAAGCTGAAAAAATTTTAAAATGTCCAAAAATATAAGTAAAATATTTGAAAAATATTTGAGAAAAATATCTGAAAAACAATCGAAACAAATTCTAAAAAATATGTGAAAAATATGTGAAAAATGTCCAAAAGATATTTGAAAAATATAAGTGAAAAATATCCGAAAAACATGTGAAAAATATTTTAAAAGTATGTGAAAAGTTTCTGAAAAATATTGGTAAAAAATATCTGAAAAACGTGAAAAATGTCTTGAAAATTTGTGAGAAATGTCCGAAAATTATTAGTAAAATATTTGAAAAACATTAATGAATAATATCTTAAAAACATGTGAAAAATATTTGAAAAAAATAAATAGTGAAAAATATCCCAAAACAATATGTGAAAACCATGAACACACACACTGTAGTTTATTCTGACTCAATCCCACACACACCGTCCTGCTGCCACTAATATTCACTAGAGAACCACACTAGAGTTTGTTTGGTAAAAACTACAGTGAGCAGCTGTTCTAGGAAATTACTGATGAAACTATATATTTGTGAGGTGGAGAAAGTCAGAGGGATGGAACATGGGATTATTGACAAAAAGAAAACACACTATTATTCTTTAATTTGTTGAGATAATGAAACAGAATTGGAGTTTATTGTAGACTATTTTCAGACCTCATTATGCTGACTGCGGTGCTTCTTCATTTCCCATTAATTAATTGAGAGTCTATTACAGACTTCAGTCATCTATTAGAAACACTCAGAGGCTGATCGTCTTCGTCCGACCGCTGATGTGTTTCATCCATCACTGGCTCTCAGCCCCTCATCAGCAGGTCTATATAAATTAGCCTAATGCAGGCCAATATTTTAGCCCACCTCCACCCTAGAACAGGACGATCAATGGCGGGTTGAGTCAAAGCCGTGATTTGTTTAGCTGTAATGAAGCGTTGTAATTCAGCGGCAGCTCCCCGGCTGACAGAGTTTGGCTGCGTTACAGCTGCTGTTTCACACAGATTGGATCATTGACTTTATAAATGAGCTGAGGCTGAACACAGGTACTCTACTGTACCTCTGTCTCACACACACTCCTCCTGTTTACTCTGTTCTCTTTCTACATGTATCTGTACAAGTGTGCATAATGGCATTAACATAACTTTATTTGACTTTATTTTAGGAGATATTAGGGCTGTGCAATTAATCAAATTTCAATTACAGTTACGATTTTGGCTTATGAAAACAATATCATCGGCATTCTGTTTCGCTGTTTTGTCTTGTTATAAATCCAGCACACATCTTTCCTTTTTTAATTCATTCATGTATTTAATTTTATACATTTTTTTTATTTATTTATTTTTAATTTATTTTTAATTTTTTTAATTTATTTTATTTTTATTTATTTTATATTTATTTTTCAATTTGTGTATTTATTTATGTATTTATGCATATATGTATTTATTTCTGCATGTTTTGGCCTGCTGCTGCTCCTCCACCGCTGCCTCGTACCGGTACAGGTGTGCAGATCAACCGTTTTCAATTAATAAGTAATTAATTAATGGCTATATTTATTTTTTAATATTATTTTTGCTACATTTAATGACATATTTATTCATTCATCGAGTCATTCATTTATTTATTTTTATTACGGCCGGTTTCGTCCTCCATTGTATTTTACGTGAAGGACGAAAGGACTTGCAATACTGCTGAGGGTTTATGCATTTTACTTTGTATTCACGAGGAATTTGAATTGAAAACGGGTCTTTATTGACCGAATATTACATTTGTTTCCCACTTTAAAAAGTAGTGCAGGTTGACAATCCTGGTCAGCGTTCAGTGGACAACTTCAAGCTCCAGAGTTTGTTTCATTCAATCAAAAAGTAGTTTGAAAGCAAACATGATGAACCAGCTGTGAGTTTCATGGATTTTGTTTCATCGTATCATGACCAGTTTTTGACACATTGACTTTTGTGTGTTTTATTGATCATATTCAGACTCCACGTGGTTTATGAAGATACTAATGGTGACATTTTGTGGAGTAATAAAGCACTTGTTCTATAGCTTTTATAGCGGAGAGTCTGTGCCAGTGATTTACTTCCTCTATAACACAGCTACCCTCCATAATATCCTCCTTGTCATTTCTGTGACGGAGAGGCTCAGACTCAGATTGGCACAGATTCTTCATGACCGACGTCAAAGCTGCGTGGAGGCTGCGGCGCTCTGCCAGCACTCTTTATACGGGTGTTAATTCTTCTCTGCTAGACGTATTTCCTTACAGCACCACACTGGATGTCACGTTGAGTTAGGATCTAAACAAATAAACCTCCTTTAAAGATTTAATCTTTCCTGAGCAATAACGCTGTCACAGTTTGGGCAAAGAGTATAGAAGCAAAGAGGCGACACTCTGGTGCTTTTTTGACAACAGTTGCTAGACGGCGCTGCGGTTAACTTTTCCTGTCCATGACAGAGTTAGCATGCAGCTTGAGCCATGATGTCTAACCCTAACCCAGCTAAAAGTGTCTTTTGTGCATTTGTTTTTCCATTTCCAAAACCACAGAGATTAGTCAAACTGGGTTAATAACTATCTGTGACTGATAGTTTTGTTGCCTAAACCTAAAGAAGTTGTAGTTTTGTTACCTAAACCTAAAGAAGTTGTAGCTTTGTTGTCTAAACCTAAAGAAGTTGTAGTTTTGTTGCCTAAACCTAACGAAGTTGTAGTTTTGTTGTCTAAACCTGAAGAAGTTGTAGTTTTGTTACCTAAACCTAAAGAAGTTGTAGTTTTGTTGTCTAAACCTAAAGAAGTTGTAGTTTTGTTGCCTAAACCTAAAGATGTTGTAGTTTTGTTGTCTAAACCTAAAGAAGTTGTAGTCTTGTTGCCTAAACCTAAAGAAGTTGTAGTTTTGTTGCCTAAACCTAAAGACGTTGTAGTTTTGTTGTCTAAACCTAAAGAAGCATTTTTGTTTGTGTTCAAAACGTGACGTTTTATTCAGTTTTACATCATGTTAGAATGTGTTGCTTTTAACGTACAACGTAGTAGGCGTAGTAGGCCCCTATTGACTCACATCCATGGTGCTTATAGTGACTGATAACGCCTCTTTAATGGCCTGGCCTTTACTTTCCTTCTCTGTGTGCATTGGCAGCAACAGCAGTTCATCTGAAGCTTCTTGTCTTAGATTAATGAGTGATATAAAATGGAATAGGAAGTAGCAACAACGCTGGTAGTAAAAGTTTAGTTTTTATTCACTTTAATTATGTGCATGACAGGCAGAAAAGAGGTGCAGCAGAGTTGGAAAGCACCATGAAAGAGCCTCTAATCTCAGTCAGTAACAGCCTGAAAGCTCATTATGGTCATTGTCACCTGTTCCAAACACTGGAGTGCTGTTTGCTTCATAGTAATGGACGTGAACACCAGAGGACCAGAAGAAACATTGCCTGCTTACCACAAGAATTATTCACATTAAACAATCATTTCTCAAGTCAAATTACCTGAGTGGGGAGTCACCCTACATGTTTGTTTCCCCTACCGGGGACATAACAAATGTGATCGATCAGTCATCAAGGAATATATTGAACATAAATGAGTAACTTAAACACTTTGTTTACAGTGAAAACACACACACACACACACACACACACACACACACACACACACACACACACCGTACAGTACCTCTAGTGACCACCAGGGGGCTCCAGCTTTGGGGGAACCCATGTGGAAGTGGGCCAGTCTCTGCTTGGTTGTAGTTTTTTTTCACTTTCCCTGGCCTTACATCCTCTCTGCTGTCAAAGCCCTCTGTGTTACAGTTCATTGTCTCAGTGAATGCTGTATGGGTGTCGGAGCACAAAGGGCGTCTTTGTCGCTCCATGACTGGCTAACTGGCCGACGTGCTCCAGTAGCTGAGGACTTGCTGGCTGGTTTGTCTCTACTGGTTAACTTCCAACATGCTTACATGTGTGTCACGCTGCTGCTGCTGCTTTTTAGGAAACATTGAGCGGTCCGGGCCTCGGCAGCTTGGCGGTGACGCCCCGCCATCCCGCCCTGTGAAATGAGACATTGTTCTGTTGATGCTGTGCAGGACAGTGACTCAAACACTAGACATGAACTGGAAACAGAGGGCTTACCGTACTCAGCGTGGAGTACTACGAAATGTGGACGGTCGCCTGGTAACAGACTCCACCACACCACAAGCCTGGCTGTGAAAATACATGTTAGTGTTTAGTTTTTATTGCTGCTAAAGATGCTTGGAGCTGAACTGCATCAGTACAACTTCAGTCAAATCTACAAATTAGTGTTTATTTTTGTTGGTTCATTCCATCCAGCATGCAGCATACAAGTAGTAAACAAGTTCAGACAGTATTTGCTGAAACTGGGTAAGCAGGAGATCCCAGCAGATTTCCATAAAAGATCCAATAAAACAAACAAACAAAATATCTCACGATCAAATGTGACTTTAGTGTAAACAAACATGGCAGACGATGTACGAAAATCTGAGGAAGGATGGATGGATGAAGTCACTGAGACAAGTTATATAAACACTAATCAACAAGTTGCTCCTCCATTTCTGAGCTCCATCTCACTACTACTTTATGCTTCAGGTTTAGCATTAGCTCATGCATTAGCCGCGGCCGCCATGACGACGGCGGTGGTTGTCCTTCCTTCTTCAGTCAGCTTGGTTCCCTATTGGCTATCGTTCTTTTAATCACGTGACTGCGTCATCGGCTGTCCTCGGGATTCCCCCACATACAACAGGATTATCCCATCGCAAATATTGAACATGTTAAATATTAACGGTTTGAAATCGGTGCGGCCGGGATGGACTTCCGAGGAATATCTGGAAAGATAATCTTTAGAACCATTAAACAATCGGGTCATTGCTGACGATTATCAGGAGGGAAAGGAATCAGCTTGATTCTAGTGAAGTGTGGACCCAGCATTAGTAGAGGTGATGAGCTCTGACTGTGAATAAATCAAAGTCATCTGCTGACACATCTGGTCTCAATTTAGTTAGTAGAATATGCTGAACACAATCACTTTACTCATTAAATACATGTCCTTTTTCTGTTATTTACACCTAAAGTTTGATGTTATATGTCATAATAATCTTTTCTGATCTTTGGCTGCTCCCGTTTGCAGTAAACTGTTGAAGTAATGTAATCCGTCTCCATGTCGGCTGATAATCCTCCCAGCATCCTCACCGACTGCAAGCAGAAGAACATCTGAGGCAGTTCCCCTTGCCTCTCATTCACACTGCAGTGCTGACTTGGCTTTGTTGCACAAAGCATGTTCAGCCTGTGTGGTGTACATCACACACACACACATAACTGCTCATATACAGCACACACACATACACACTTGTTGTGGATTAGGTGGATGAAACCTGTAGTGTTTGTTTGCTGGCAGCTGGGTACATATTTACCTTGTGATTCTCCTGAGCTTCAAACACACGTGTGTGTGTGTGTGTTTATGTGTACATGGCTGACATGCTGATGTAGTACTACTGGTATTTTATATTCCACCTCAAGGAACCATTGATAATGTATGCTGTCAGAGAGGTGTAGTAGATCTTTCTTGCATGGTTGCACAGCAAAACCTTTGACCAGACTAAAAGTTTTGTACTTCTACACTTGTGAAGACCCTCACTGATAAACTGCATCCCCTAAACCATAACCTCTAACCTCTCACCTCTAAAACCAAGTCCTAAGACCCAGACACACCAAACCGACATCAGAGAACTAGCGACGATGGAGGCCGACCATTGTGTCGCCTCACGTCGCCTTTGTTTTGGCAAAAAGTTGCACTCGAACACCGCAAAGACTACAGCCAACGGCCAGTTAGCACGTACGTTCTGCGCCTGCGTGAGAGGAAATAACTCTCCACACCGTTTTCTGTTTTAAAGCTAGAGTAAAGATACTGGCATCATATGAAACTAGAACACCTAAAGAATCCATCGGTAACAACCATGTCATACTAGCTTGTCACGAAGGACAAGGCTAACTTTTGGCGAGGAAAAACTGGATTTTTTTCTTTCGTAAGTTCCGTTAGTGACGGTAATGAACTGTTTTTTATTGACGTTTGTGACGTGGTTTCCGTTGTTGTTTCCGTACGTGTTTTCCTTAGTTTACGTACTTATTTTAAGCTCAACCTTGACGTCTTACCTTAACATAACTAAGTGGTTTTCTTGCCTGAACTGAAGTTAGTGGACGTTTACGTGGCGTACAAATGACACGCGGAATATCCGTGTAATGTCGTGGTATTTATACGTCTTCCCGTGAGACTGGGTTGAGTTCACGGTGCCGGGAGCCCTGTCCATACTCGCAGGGAGAGAGGGCGCATACAGCAAGCACCACAGCCCCGGGGGGAAGCGACGAGGTCTTGGCGAGGTCTGGGCGAGGTCCGGACGAGGGGTGCTGCAAAGCTCAAGCACTGACGGCGAGCCGCCTTCACCCTGGACCTTTCCAAGCTGAGAGCCCGTCACAGGGCACCACGGAGCGAGTTGAATCCCTCCGGAAGATTTTGTCAATTTTCAGTACAAAGTGCAAAAGCTAACATCGCTAATTCTTTCTGCCTGTCGTCCGCCATGTTTCACATTTTACACATCTGTTAGTGTGGGCCAGCCTGAAGCCAGTCAGAGACGGAGGGATTGTGGGTCGACCCTCCAGGCTTTGTGCTGCTGCTCCCGCCCTCTAGCTAGAAAGTTAAAGGAGTTCCATCATGTGTAGAGAAGAATGTGCCCACAGAGCTAATTGACAGGTGAGGGATTGTGGGAGTTGAAGTTCTGACAGCTCTGTTCGATCAGGCCTGTCCCGGCTCAGGTGGAAACCTCTTCGACCTTCCTCCTGCTCCGCTGTGTTTTAGTGTTTGATCTGCTGCAGAGGAGAGGAAAACATCCTCGGCTGCTGTGTGCTGAAAGATTCATCCTGACGTTGGCGGTAGAGGAACTGGACTTTACTGAGCAGAGAAAAGATGTTTCATCGTGTTCACCTCTCCCTCTCCCTCTCCTGTCCTCTGCTGCAGGTCGGCTCTACGCCATGCAGACCGGCATGAAGCTGGACAGCAAAACACCAGAGTGCCGAAAGTTCCTGGTCAGACTGATGGACCAGCTGGAGACGGTAAGTTAGACCTGCTTTAGTCCTGTTTCTCCTGGGATGAGATCCAATTGTACCTGGTAGAGGTGTGCGATGAGGAGAAAATCACACCATCACAGTAATAGAATACCTGTAATAGGGCTGTCGATCCATTCAAATATTTAATCACGTGATTGTCCTAGTTAATTATAGATTAATCAAAATTAATCACACATTTTTAATCTGTTCTAAGTGTACCTTAAAGGGAGATTTGTCAAGTGTTTAATCCTCTTATCAACATGGGAGTGGACAAATATGTTGCTTTATAAAATGCATGTATATATTTATTATTTTTTAAATCAATTAACAACACAAAACAATGACAGATATTGATCCAGAAACCCTCACAGGTACTGCATTTAGCATAAAACAATATGCTCAAATCATAACATGGCAAACTGCAGCCCAACAGGCAACAACAGCTGTCAGTGTGTCAGTGTGCTGACTTGACTATGACTTGCCCCAAACTGCATGTGATTATCATAAAGTGGGCATGTCTGTAAAGGGGAGACTCGTGGGTACCCATAGAACCCATTTACATTCACACATCTGGAGGTCAGAGGTCAAGGGACCCCTTTGAAAATGAACATGACAGTTTTCCCTCGCCAAAATTTAGTTTGTAGCGTTATTTAACCTCCTTCATGACAAGCTAGTATGACATGGTTGGTACCGATGGATTCTTTAGGTTTTCTTGTTTCATATGATACCAGTATCTTCACTCTAGATTTAAAACTGAACCTGCTGCAACCTCCGATATATCGATTGCGTTAATGTGTAATTAGTGGCGTTAAAACGAACGTTAACGTGTTATTATTGCGTTAACTTTAACAGACCTAATCTGGACATATTGTCGTTTTTATTGGAAATGTTGTCAGGTGTCGATGTGTATTTCATCTTATTTGGATTACTTTCACTGTAATCAATAAGTACAATGTCAGCATCGAACCATCAACGGTCCGGACTGATCAAAATACCTGTAGAAGATACACCTGACAACTTGTAATACCACTGCTGAGAAAATTACTTGGTTCTCTCCTTTTAAGTAAAGCCCCGTTTCCACCGAGGGAACTTTCCCCCGGAACTAGGAACCTTTTCAAGAACTCATTGCGTTTTGACAGCAGGGACCAGGGTCTAAATTAAGTTCTGGGGACATTTCTTTTCCCTCAAATACTTTCTGAAAGTACCAGAACTTACGGGGTGGAGTTTGCAGGGATGACCGTTGCTGATTGGTCAAACCCACACACACACACAGTGGCGCTGCATCAACTGTACCACTTCATCATAACACAAGGAAGATTTAGGACCATTTTAGGACGAGAGGAGAGCATCTCTCTTGTTTGATAACATTTAAAGTAAAGTTGGACTCATTGCTCATGCTCCCGACTAAAAGTCCCGGGAACTTTCTTGGTGGAAACCCAGCTTAAAATGTTAAATACTAAAGTTTCAGCTTTGTTTCAAATATAAAATATTGCAAATTCATTCTACATCACCTGCAGAAAGTGGGCCTGACAGAACCAGTTTGGGAACCATTGACTGTTAAATGGCCTCATTGTGTCCAGTTAGGATGCTGCTAGATTCAAGGTTTTGTGCTGTCGTATTAAAAGTGAGTTTGATAAATTGTCTGGCTCTTTGAAAAGGCTATTAGAATAAGTATGAAGAGCAGTGTGGGACAGAAACCGGCTGTAGGGTCGGTGAGAATGTTGGTTCATACAGAGTGTCAGGTGACGTTTTATAAACTGCTTCATGAAGACTAATGTCCGACGGTAGAGCGGCACGGTTCAGCTGACGGCCTTATTACTGCTACCAGCGTACATCAGTGGAGTGACCAGAGGTGTTTTTAAATGGACGGGTCTGTAATGTCGCCTCCACCACTGAACCACATGGATGAATGGCTCTATTCTTCCTAGAGCTCTACTGCCGGGTTCTACTGTAATCCATACACTCGCACTAAAAGGCCCGACATTTGTTGGTCGGTGGGTCTTCTCAGAGGTTTGAGGTTTCCTTCCTCAGAGACTTCGACCGCCAGCAGCAGCTCAGAGGGGATCAGTACGCCCCCTAGAGGTCGGATGTACAATAGAGCATGAACGCAACTTAAACAGGGACTCTGAATGATGGTTTTAGATTATTCCAATGATCTCTGACACTGTCAGATCACACACATGGTGATTTCTAACCTGCTGTGGAGAGATAAGATGGAAGGTTATACCAGTGGGCGTGTTTCCACTCATATTATACACATTTTAAAGTGTCTCGTTAGAAAAGGTGTGTGGAAAAGTCCAAATTCAATCAAATTTGAGGTGTTTTTTGTGAAAATAGAGTTGATGCTTTGTCTCCGGACGCCATGAAACATGGCCAATACTAGTTGAAATGAAAGAACAATTCAAACTTGTCCAATTGAAACTAATTCCTGAAGACCTCTCTCCAGCTTTCTCTCTATAGATGACCAAGAAGTAGGGATGCACCGATACCATTACCAGTATCGGGCATCTGGTACGATACTGTGCTCATGTACTCGTACTCGCAAAACGGCTCCGATACAACGGCACCGATACCACTTTATGGCAGTGTGACGTTAACCATCTTTCACACGTGCTCACGCTGGGGCCAGGATCCCACCTCAGCCGGCCTGCGCCGGCCCCCACTTTCATTGCGCCACAGGGTTTTGCTTGCACCCTCTGACTCACACGTGCGATAGACTCCTTGGTCCGTGTTTCAAGACGGGTCGGGTGGGTTGCAGACAACGCCGCAGACCCCTGGCGCCTTTTACGTGGGCCGTGCCCCGCCTTGGAGGCACGACGTGGTTGGGGCGCACTGAGGACAGTCCGCCCCGGTCGACAGTCGCACCGGAAGCAGGGGGCCCCTTCCCTTCCAAGCCGACCTAGAGCCGGTAGCGGCGCACCGCCTCGTATGCGGGACTCCCCAGCCTGCCATGTGTCACTCACACCCTCCAGCTGGCTGTTAACAAGGGTCTTTTTGGCACAGAGAAGTACTCGTATCGGTACTCGGTATCGGAGAGTACCCAAATGTAAGTACTTGTACTTGTTCTGAAAAAAAGTGGTATCGGTGCATCCCTAAACGTTACTTTTACTTTCACACAAGACGCGAACAGCGGTCTCCTGGTCGAACGTCTTGTGTTAGTTTGACCCGTCCACCTCAATGAACGGACTCTCACGCTGTTTATACTTTCTTACACTATGCGTCTCTTTCACAACAGCACACATCCTGTCATGACTGATCTAAAAATCAGTGTGACAAAAAGCTTTCTGGAAGATTAGACAGGCGCTTTTCTTTCAAATGACACCGTATGAAATAAAACAGTTAACATTCAGTTTGCATACATTCTTCCTCCGTCCTTACAAGTGCATGTTAGGTTAAAGCTTGGAGTCCCAGAGCTTTGGGGAGGCCTGAGCTCTCATTTGACTCACATTTACGTAACTTAGGCTGCTTGTCAACAGGGGCCAAACTAATTAGATTTAATAGAGTTGTTATGATGAAGAGGAGGGGAGGAGGAGGAGGAGGAGGAGGAGAGGAGATGAGATGAGATGAGATGAGATGAGATGAGAGGAGGTGAACGGGCTCGGACTGTCCCAGTGGGGGTCAAACAAATGAGCCTTTTATCAAGAGACTGGTGACGGAGCTGCAACCAAGTCATTTTCATCCGGTAGTGCCATTTTTATAGTTGACAAATATGTGAAAGGATATCTTTTGTTTCATCTTGTAGAGTCATTTCTGAGCTCCAGCATGTTTAATATTTGGAGTGAAGAAACGTTGCTCCATGTGGTCAGACTTTAACAGACGGGCGACACGGTGGCCAGAGAGGCGTTCAGACGGAGGAGGTGAACGAGAGCAGGTGGAGGTTATTATGGAAGGGACGAGGAGACCTGAGGCGGGGGGGGGGGGGGGGGGAGTGGTTGAGGAGGTGGGAAGTCCCGCAGCGATGCCGGACTCGCTTTATGATCACTAAGAGCCAATTAAAGGAAGCAGAGGATGACACAGAGGTTTTACTGAAGCTCCGGGGATCTTCATTACTGTCACACACTCAGGATGTCAACAGGACGCACATCCGCTGCTTTCATCTGTGCGTGCGTGTGTTTGTGCGTGCGCTCTCTTAATCCCACAAACATGTATTTTTCATGTCTAATGAATGTTTCACTTATTTAGGTTTATGTTTAGGTTATTAATGGAGTCTGTTCATATATTATTATATATCTGCAGCCCTTTAAAAGTTTTTCAATCATGGCAGCTTTAATAAATCTTGCCTACACTCTTGCCCACACAGTTTCCAGTTTATTAGGTACGCCTACCTAATGCCGGGTCACACACTACACAAGAATCAAGCTGATTTAGGGCCTGATTCCTCCGTCCTGACAATCATCAGCAACAGGGGTGTACCGATACGTTTTTACAACGATACGATACGTATCAATTTCCCTGGTTCCGACAACTTGCCGAGCACCTATCGATGTAGTTGGACCGTAGGAATATAAATCAATCGATGCAGTAGATGAATCGTTACACCCCTAGTCAGCAAAGCCCTGATTGTTTTGGTAGCCCTAAAGATAATCTTTCCAGATGTTCCTGTGGTGTGAGGTATGTTAAGAGTGTTTGTTACATCCCCGATCGGCTGAAGTCCATCCTGGCTACGCCGATTTCAAATCATAAATATTAAACATGTTGAATATTTCCGATGGGATAACCTGTCGTGTGTGGGGAACCCCGAGGACAGCTGATAATGCAGTCATGTGGGAAAGAACGATAGCCAATAGAGAAACAAGCTGACTGAAGAAGGAAGGACAACCACCGCCGTCGTCATGGCGGCCGCGGCTAATGCATGAGCTAATGCTAAATGTGAAGCATAAAGTAGTAGTGAGATGGAGCTCAGAGATGGAGGAGCAACTTGTTGATTATCATCCATCTTTTGTAAATTTTCAGAACAAAGTAAAAACTACCATCACTAATTCTTCCTGCCCGTCGTCCGCTATGTTTGTTTACACTAAAGTCTAAAGTTTGATGGCGAGAGATTTTGCGAGATTTCTGTTTTTTGTAGTGAGGACTCTTGTTGTTGATGAATGAATCTGTTAGTGTGTGGTGTTCTGGCTGTTTTGGCCAAATCGTTGCTCTCCTCACACTACAGGAACCAAACTGTTAAATGTAACACAACCTGTCGTTGTGTGGGCTCTCTCACATTTTACACTTCTGTTATGATCTGAAAAGTCTTTTAGTGTGGGCCAGCCTTAAGGCGCTGCTTACTGCTCACATCCATCAGCAGTCCACCACAGGTAAAAGCCTTATTATTAATTCAGGACACGTTTATTGTCCCGGTGGAGAACTGCTGTAAAACATTTTATCTTCCTAAAAAGTGTTCCTCATTGCATCTCTGTGAAACACGGGGATACCCTGAGGTTATTTTTTCTGTACGGTCCACGTCTTTATGAACTGTTGCCGGTTAGTTGTGACTCATTTGTGCAGAGTGAGCGGTACAGTCGGTACACAGACTCCAGCAGCTCTCTCCCTGATGACCTGGCTCGTACACACTGTACATGTTGGACTCATTAATTCTATTTTCCACCGTCGTCGCCGGCTCAACTCTCTGAGGCTTCGCCCTCACTGGGACGGTGGAAAAATGTTTGTTTTTTTACTTGTGTAAAAGGTGGAGGGGTGGGAAACCTCCAGCAGCTACCAGTCAGACGCTGCTAAACTTAGAGGTATAAACAAATACATTTACATGATCTTTATAATGAGTGTTTGTAAAAATGCAGTCTTTCTCTGCTGTTAATCTAACGCACACTGTGTCCTGATTGACTTCATCAAGCAGCCAGCTGTTAATACCAGCGGGCACCGACGGCGTCTAGCTGTCAGACACTTGCAGTCGTGATTCATACCGTTAATTATTCAATAGCACCTGCTACGTTCTGTTCTGTTCCACTTCTCTTTTCTCCATTTTTTTTTTTATTTGGCTTGTTCACGTCAAACCTGTGACAGGGCTTTGTAGCGTTGAGCTCATCTCTCCTCCCCTGGGATTGGTTGGTTCAAGTTAAAAATCACTCCGATCTGTCCAGAGGAATGTGAGCCTCGGGGTGTTTTCCACATAAAGACAGTTAGTCATTTGCAGTCTAATTTTGACTGATCGCTGCACCTTTTACACATCCAGTGGTTCAACCAAACCGTGCAGATGCAAACTGTTTATGTTGTCTCCAAAGTAAACCTTGATGTGTGTGATTTTTACAATTTCATTTTGCATTCGAAAATATGAGAGAAGCTCAATAACGAGCGCTGTGTACCTCCAAAGTTCAGACACTGATCTGTCGGATCTTGACGGACCAGGGACGGCATGTCAGTATACGCTCATTACATGCATAATGTCCTTTCATAATAAGCTTTTGTTTTTCACAGGAAGTTTTGGTTCCACATTTCACACATCAATCTATTCGGGAAATTGATTTTTTAATGCCAGAATCGATATATTTACTTCATTTGAATCTATGCGGAGGTAGAAGGAAGTTACCACTTTTATTGTTGTAGTCTGAGTAACATGATGTCATATCCGTTCCGCATCCGCCAACCAAAACAAACCGCAGCAAGCCGAAACGAGAAAGTAGAAAACGTCGGAGGGTCAGCGTGGATACGACCTGCACCCTCACATGTTAAATCCAGCGTGGTAAACACTACACATCCAGTAAAGGATGGAAACACTTTGGGTTTCACACATTGACAGGAAAAGCAGAGCTAGACATCATGGCTAAAGCTGCATGCTAACTCTGTCACGGACAGGAAACGTAATCGTATCGCGGTAACGTTGCGGTCGAGCCGGCCGTCGTTCTCGTCTCCGTGTTCAAATGGGCCGACGCTACAACTGTAAAGCACCCAGATACTGACATTTGTGTTCTCTGCATTGAAACGGCCCCGATGGAGCTGACCATGGATGGATAAAGAGAACAGAGCTGATGGGAGAGCTAGAGACCACCTTGGAGAAGTTAGAGGAAGTAGACACGTGGGACTACGTCTGGTTTTCAAAATAAGATGTTAACAAAGGGAACTGTATCTACAAAAAAAAAAGATTGATTGGATTATATTCACCAGAAGTATAAAACATTACATGTCCCTTATTAATGAGAAAGAAAATACCACTAATTTGTGAGTGAGATGTCTTTATTCTTTGATTTTTGGGTGACAATGACTGATATATTTGACTTCAGGACATCTCTGACTACATACATGCTGAAAATCAAACATTTTTACTGGATTATTTTAGATATTTTCCAAAGTAAAAGTCCCTAGAAGTGTATGATTCAACTTTTCCCCATGGTCTAGTGTTAAAAAAAGGTTAACAAAAATCACAATAAATTGTAATATTGAATCACAATACTTAAAAATTTCAATACATATCGAATCGGCACCGAAGAATCGTGATAGTTTCGAATCAGGAGATAGATGAATCGTGCAAGACCTAATATCTACAAACCGTGTATTTCTGCGTGCGGCTTTGTGCACCGGACCGTGACGGTTGGGTTACAGTTCTACTGGAAAGACTTGACTAAAATTCTTCTAAAGTTTAGTTACCAGTTAAATAGAAACCTACTGTAAGAGTGAGAATGAGAGATTCGTTCTATTCCCTGACCAGTTGTCTTTCCTTCATCCTGCTCTCAGCCCAGTGCTCTTACATTCCTCTACACACTCACACACACAGATTGATGAAGCCGGTGAACAGAGTGTCTATTCAGGCTGGTCAGGGTCCACCTGCTGGAGGGAACCAGTGTGTTTGCTTTTAGTGGTTTTACTAGACACCTGAAGCCCTGACGGACGCTGTAATGGAGAGAGAGAGAGAGAGAGAGAAACAGAGAGGGTGTCTAATGGAAGAGAGGAGTTACAGCTTGAGAGAATCCATGATAAAGGCAAAAGGAGTGAGATGGAGTCACTAGATGGTGTCCTCTGAAGCGAGGACGTGTTCACTCAAGTTAGTGTTTCACTGAGATGTTTTTCTTAATGCTCTAAATCAAGTTTTCTGTTAAGCTACACGTCCAGATGTCTGGTTTCACCACCTTATTGAAGACACATCTGATGGCGCACAGGTTTACAAAAGCTAGATTCCTAAACAGATACTAGTAATAGAGAGCTGCAGGGATGACGCATTGTTGTAGTCCAACCAGGACGTTAGCATTGCCCTGGTTCCCCTCCGCTAACGGGATTGTTCCATTGGCTTTTGGATTATTGCAAAACAAACACACGTTTATGATAAATCAAGAAAGGAGGTTAGACGTGTTTTACCGTTTCACAAGGAATAGTCAGCCTGTACTCGTACAAACCGTTGTGTGATATCTTACGGAAAGTTATTCTACGAATGGCGCACACGCTACGAGCATGCACATAGGCGTTTATGCTCAGCTCGTTATTCGTCGCAGTATGCTCCAAAACACCAGGAGGCGTCGACACAAAATATTCTGTGGATAAGCAAGAAGTCAACGAGCGACACCGGAAATGAAAGTAGGTTGCCTGGCAACAGTAGTAAACACCAAACACCAACGTAAATACCGTCAAACGTTGCATTTGTGTGCTGTAATTATTACTGGTCTAACAATAATTCTAGTTTTTAAATGCTGTTTTCATGTAACAGGACAAGATACAACCTCAGTTCAATCTCACTCTCATCGTTTACATCTTCCAAAGCAGGGACTCAGTGTTTGTACACTTTGTAAAGAGAGAGCACGGCTCATCGTAATGTGTCAACCCCTGATCATAGTGTCACTGAGCTGCTTATTGTCAGAGTAAAGTGATGGAAGTGAACGGAGCTGAGAGAGAGAGAGAGGAAAGCTTTATTTATAGTGTTTGTTTTCATGTCCTTGGAGGCTGAGCTCTCAACGCTACACACTACACAGTAATTCATTTTAAAAAGGGATTTAATTAATGTCAGTTATGATATGTTTCCCCTCCGATGAGTATTCTGCATGTTCGACCTTTCACAATAAAAGCCTGAGCCAACCACAGCGTCTCAGAGAGGTCCCCGCGGTGTTCTGCTTTCTAGACTTCTTTATTAGTGGATTAATTGATGCTGATTAGTTCTTGTTTGAGTATAACTCTGTGTGTGCGTGTGCGTGTGCGTGTGCGTGTGCGTGTGCGTGTGCGTGTTGTGCAGATGAAGAAGGAGCTGGGTGACAACGACTCCATCAGTCAGGAGGTGGTCGGGAACGCCCACATCGAAAACTACGCCTTAAAGATGTTCCTCTACGCCGACACCGAGGACCGACAGGGACGCTTCCACAAGTAAGAACACGTCTTATACTGTCGGGTTTTATATGGTTCTGGTTCAGGTTCTGATGCTGGTTCTGGTTCTGGTTCTGGAGTCCATTTAGTTACAGTATTATCTGGTCGGCTTCATCTCTGTGTTCTCACCCAGACCAGCTGCTCCTCAAACTCTACCGTGGTTCCTAAAATTAAATAAGAAAAAAATACTTTCAATACCTCTCCTCTGCTTGTTTCCTCCTCTCCTCTCCTTTCCTCTCCTCTCCTCTCCTCTCCTTTCCTTTCCTCTCCTCTCCTCTCCTCTCCTCTCCTCTCCTCTCCTCTCCTCTCTTGTTTCCTCCTCTCCTCTCCTCTCCTCTTGTTTCCTCCTCTCCTCCCCTTTCCTTTCGTTTCCTCCTCTCCTCTCCTCTCCTTTCCTCTCCTCTTGTTTCCTCCTCTCGTCTTCTCTCCTCTCCTCTCCTCTCCTCTTGTTTCCTCCTCTCATCTTCTCTCCTCTCCTCTACTCTCGTCTTCCTGTTTCCTCTCCTTCTTTCCTCTCATCTTCTTGTTTCCTCCCCTGATCTCCTCTCTCCTCTCCTTGTTTCCTCTCTGGTTTCCTATCCTGATCTCTTCTCTCCTCCTCCTGCTTCATGTTTCTTCTCTGTGTTTCCTCTCCTCTCCTTTCTTCTTCTCTTGTTTCCTCCTCTCCTCTCCTCTCCTCTCATCTCTGCTTAATGTTTCTTCTCTGTGTTTCCTCTCCTCTCCTCTCCTCTCCTCTCCTCTCCTCTCCTTTCCTCTCCTCTCCTCTCCTCTCCTCTCCTCTCCTCTCCTCTCATCTCTGCTTAATGTTTCTTCTCTGTGTTTCCTCTCCTCTCCTCTCCTCTCCTCTCCTCTCCTCTCCTCTCCTCTCCTCTCCTTTCCTCTCCTCTCCTCTCCTCTCCTCTCCTCGTGTCCTTTCTGGTTTCCTAGATTTTCCCAGACAGTGGAGGGAAGTGAAACGTGCTTCTCTAATCTCTCGGGTCAACTCAAGTCAGTCTGATCTAACTGACATGTTTGTCACGGAGGACGATCTGGTCTGTACAGTCCATCCCAGACAGTCCGAGGGGCAGCGAGTCGCTCCTCCTTCCATGGAAGTAGAAAGTTTAGTCTTATTTAGGTCAGGAAACCACCAACCTCCGCCAGCGGGCTCGCTGCCTTCATAACACAGACGTGTGATAAGAGTGAAAACAGGAGGACGGGGTGTGGGTTAAATCATGTTATGAGCTAAAAGCTTCCTCTTTAATCAGCACCTCCAGTTCCACAGAAATACGTTAGAACTAAGTGGAAGGAGAAACAGGAAGAGATAAGTAGTCCCACTTTTCCTGGTAAATTCATCGGTGTCGGCCCAAATACTTCAGCTTTTTTTTGTTTTTAAATATTTCATCTTCTACAATCAGTAAAGAATATTTATTAATTTGATGATTAGAGTGTTTGGAATCATTAATAAATCCTTCGGGAGCTCTCATCATCTGACAGATGATCTGATTCATCATATTTAAGGAGGCAGACCTATAATTAATTAATTAAATTAAAAGATTTTTTTCACTGGATGATTCATTCCTTTCTTTTACTTATCATCTGGAATATGACGTGGAGTTTTAAAGGAGTCTTTCCTGACAGGAAATATCTGGGAAATAAATAAATCTTCATAGGGGAAAGAATTTTTATGTCTTTCATAACACAACGTCATCCAAGAAGGATCCCTCCAACGTTTCTCCGGTTTCCCTCCTTTCTTTGTCTTTCTTTGTCTTTTAAGGGGAGTTCCTCCTCTGAATTGAGTTGCCTAAATATATAGGGTGTCGTATGTCGTTCAGACAGTTAGTTATTATGAATGAAAATAAAAGAATGATTTTTACAACTTGTTTCACAGATTCAAAAACAAACAAATCAGCTCTAAAAGCTGCACACGACGGAGAGACAAGATTCAAAAAGCTCTGAAACGGAGCAATTGTGTTTTTTAAAAGTAATAATAAATAAAACAAATCTGTGCTAACGCGTTATCGTGTTGACTTTGACAGCCCCAGTTTAAAGGCAGACAGACACTGTACGGATGAAGCCAGAGTTTCAACATGAATTAGTCGTGTCTGTTTAATTTTTTAAACCAATGAAACCAAATTTCTGCCAGATTGGTTGTAGTTTGATTGCGCGTCATCGCAGTCTTTTAGTACTGACAATACCCATGTTGGTTGTTCACGGCCTGACCGGGCGGACGGTCACTTTCTCTCTAGATTTCTGTTCCAGTCTTTTTTTAGATAAACTTCCGTCTTCACAGGAAACTATAGTAAGGTTTAGGCAAGATCGTAGTTAAGTTACGCCACGCCGGAAATGGTTACACGACACCTGAGGTGGCGTAACTTAAATACAGACGTTACGTGACAAAAACGACTTAGTTAGGTTTAGGAAAAGATCCCAGTTTGGGTTAAAATAACACCGGAAGTTTCACACGGGACATGAACAGCAGACTCCTGGGTGAAAGTCTGGTGTTTTTTGATCCACCCATCCACCCCGACCTCCTTCCTACGCGGCGTTCGCCTCTTTATGTTTCAAGATTACGTGGATTACATATGAATTGATTTTGTGGGATAAATCTGAATTACAGTGCATCACTTTTCATACGTATAGCTTCGAACGGTGTATGACAACAACCTGACCGAGTACAGTAAACCTAACCAAGTGGTTTCCTGTGAAGACGGAATTTTATTTTGAAAAGACTGGAGCAGAAATTGACACAGGACATTCGTAGGAAAACGCACGAAAAATGAGGAATAACTTCTCTTAAGATATCATACGAACCGTTGCGTGAGGATACGTTGAACCTGGTACCGGGTCATTTCAGTATCCAGTACCGATACCCAGCACCACAACAGGAAGTGTAGTTTCCCTCCCTGTGGGTGAGCGTGAGCAGCGTGTGGAGGATGAATGGCTGCAGGCGACAGCTTCTCTGGACCTGTTAGTGGTGTAAACAAGCACTCAGAAGCTCTCTGTATTAAACAGGACCGGGTCACAGCTCTGTTACCCGCTGACGGGGAACACAAACAGCCTGCAGCTTTACGAGGAACCAGGAGCAAAAAGCAAAACACCAGTAGTCACATACAAATACATGTAGGCATATATATATACACAGGCTTTAATACTTAATACACACATATAAAAGCACACACTGGCTCTCATGTCCACCTTCATGACGCACACACACACATGTTGAGGCTCAGAGGTGAATGTTTACGGTGGAATAAGAGACTTCCTCCGGCATGTTGAGGCCACTGCTCGGTAGCTCTCACACTGAGGCCATTCATGTTGATGATGGGAAACCAGCCCTAACCAGTGCCAGTAAATCTGGGCTGTGGCTGCTTTAAACCCACAACACAAATATTTAAACCATCTTATCAAATCCCTCGCTAAGCATTCATGCATGCAGCTGTTGTTATGATGGGTTGCTACGGGATACATGATAGGGCTGGGACGGTTCACCTATCTCCCGATTTGATGCTATCACGATACTTTGGTGCTGATTCCATATGTATTGTGATTTTTAAGTATTGCGACATTACGATTTCTTGAACTTTTTTAATGGGAAAAAGTTGAATCATACACTTCTAGGGACTTTTACTTTGGAAAATATCTAATTTAATACAGTAAAATGTTTGATTCTCAGCATGTATGTAGTCAGCGATGTCCTGAAGTCAAATATATCAGTCATTGTCATGAATTATTTATTATCCAGCAACCCAAAAATCTGAGAATAAAGACATTCCCCTCACAAATTTATAAGGGACATGTAATGTTTTATACTTCTGGTGAATGTAATCCAACCAATCTCATTTCTGTATTTTGTATATACAGTTCCCTTTGTTTACACCTTATTTTGAAAACCCGACGTAGTCGCACATGTCTACTTCCTTTAACTTCTCCAAGGTGGTCTCTAGCTCTCCCGTCAGCTCCGTTCTCTTTATCCATCCATGGTCAGCTCCATCGGGGCCGTTTCAATGCATTTAAAGATCGCCACGTTACCTCAATACGATAACGTTTCCAGTCCGTGACAGAGTTTGCATGCAGCTTTAGCCGTGATGTCTAGCTCTGTTTTTCCTGTCAATCTGTGAAACCCAAAGTGTTTCCATCCTTTACTGGATGTGTAGTGTTTACCACGCTGGATTTAACATGTGAGGGTGCAGGTCGTATCCACGCTGACCCTCCGCCGTTTTCTGCTTTCTAGTTTCGGCTCACTGAGGTTTGTTTTGGTTGACGGATACGGAACGGATATGACGTCACGTTACTCAGACTACAACAATAAGAGCGTTAACTTCCTTCTAACTCCGCATAGACTCAAATGAAGCAAATATATAGATTCTGGCATTAAAACATCTATTTCAAAATCGTAAAAAATTGCGATACATAGGTGAATACATTTTTTTTCCACGCCTAGATATTAGTTATTGATTTGATGATATATTAGTTGTTGTCTTTTCCAGTAGGGACACATCAATCCAACTTTTTCCTCTCCTGATACCGACTCCGATGCCTCTGTTTCACAGTATACAGGGTACCCACCAGTGCTCTCTTTATCCCACATTTAAATCTGTATGTTTGTTATTCGAATGTTAGGTAATATGAGGTGCGGATATGATGTGGCCTGCCGTGACTCAGTGAATGTACCTCACAGCACAAACACTGAATTTTATGACATTTTTTATGTCAAAGAAACTATATTTAACGTGGATCACATCATGGCCGACACCTGATCCTCTTAATAACGTCAGTAACTGCGCAACATCCTGCTCTTTAAAGTTGTGTTGCCGTTAAATTATTGGGGTTTTTTTTTCATACTCTTTGTCAATAAAATGAACAGCAATTTTATTGCTTTCTTTCCTCCTAAAGGACCAACAGTGATCCCCTTTTTTACCCACGGGAGTAATGCACTGTAATTCATGTATATCCCACGAAATCAGTTCCTGTGTAATTCACATAATCGTGAACCAGGAAGTATAAAGAGCAGCGGGGTCGATGGGTGGGTCAAAAAAACACCAGACTTTCACCAGGAGACCACTATTAAGATAAGATAAGATATTCCTTTATTAGTCCCACATTGGTGCCCCGTGTGAGGCAAGAAATCCACGTTGTCAAGTCTTATTTGGAATATGGTTGTTCCTAATGACCGATGTCTTTATTTTTTATTTTTATGCTGAGATGTGATTTAAATCTGAAGAATCACATCGAGGCAACAGCTGTTTCTAACGTATTCGGACAGTTTGATATTTCTCCAGCTAACTGTATTTTTATTGGAAGTGGGGAGAGTCAGTGCCTCGATGAAACACTGAACTAATAGTTTTATATGTTTGTTTTTCTTTCCCCCCTCTCCTCTTTCACTTCTGATATCCCTCCTTTTTCTTTCATTCCCTTCCCTGCCTCCATCCCTCCCTCTCATCTCCCATCTTTCTCTGTCCTCCTCCTCCTCCTCCTCCTCTTTTCTTCCTCCAGGAACATGATCAAGTCTTTCTACTCAGCCAGTCTGCTGCTGGATGTCTTGTCTGTGTTCGGGGAGTTGTCAGAGGAGGTAAGATCTCTGCAGACTCCTTTAAGTGATGATAATCAACAAACCCAGATAACTGTAAGTAGCCTGGATAAGACAGGAAGGCAGATCATTTGTTAAGGGAAGTAGCTCGCTTTATTTTTATCTTCTCTCTGATCCACAAATCCCCCCTGAAGAGACCAAAACCAACAAAACATTCATCTCGTTAACAGGTTTTGTCTGTGATAACGATTATTATGCATCCGGGCCTTTAAAGTGGAACTAAAACACAAAAAAAGAGAGACAAACATCACTGCAGTAGATTCCTTCATGGAGCGTTTGTTTTTACGTTCAGGTGGAAAATATATTTAAAAAAAACTTAAAGCTACTTATTAGGAAATAAAACACTGTATTAAGGAGTTAATTAAATGTGTGGTTGAGAAGGTAATGTCCCTTTTCGTAAGGTTGCATCACACACACTCACACACACACACTACCCATGTCCATATGAATGTGTGACACGCAGCAGGTCTTTCTCCACCTTGTGTCCAAGTCACCCAGCAGCCATTAAAACATCAACAGGACACTTGCTGTTCATCAAGTCAGAGAACAATGAGTCCTCAGATCTGGTGAGTTCTCTGCAGTCAGACAGTCAGACAGAGTGATTTAGTTTCAGGCAGTAAAAAGAGGTTTTCAGCAGCTGAGTGGAGTCAGTGATCAGGTGAGTTGGCTCATTGTGATGCTGTCACCGGTCCATCAGGATCCCTGACGTCTCCCATGTTGGGCAGAATTTCATCCCACTGAAGAGCAAGAAACTGAAGAAAATTCCTTACATGACTTAATATCCTGTTAATCCCGGTATTATCAGTGTTACCTTTGTAGCATTGAGTTACATTGTGACGCCTTCGCAGTAAAGTTGAGTATTGGGCGAAGTTAAATTATAACATTATCGTGATGTGTTCAAATGTCATCTTGTAAAATGTAGTTTTTGGTGAGAAACTTAAGGCGGATCATGAGGGATTGATAATAAATTCACAAACACTAGTATGCAAACGGTAATAAAGGAGTGTATAGGATTTATTTGTTTTGTTTTTTTTTACCGTGGTTTCGAATTGGTATCGACAATCGTGGAATTTCACTGGTATTGATCCCTATAGATCTACCAGGACTTGAATAAGAAAAACAATGTACGGAAACACATTGCTCGGCAAACAAACTACTTGTGCAACGTTACCGTGGCAACGTGAGAAGATAACTGAAGCTGATCCCCGACCGATATTTAAAGGCCTATATAATAACGAAAGTTAGGAGCAGGAAAAAGCTGAAGTGTGATTTGGTGGATTACATCGTTGGATTATGTTCTGTTTATTTACAACGGGTGATCCAAAATATAACAAGGAGCCTGGGTGATTAGCAAAATCTTTAACTTCACTCTAGATCTGCAGGTAAAGACGGAGGTAATGTGATCTCTCTATTTGAATTCAACCTAAATATGCCGGCTCCTCCTGGTCGTTCAGGGTCCTCTGCTTTGACCTTTCAGAGGACCCTAGTAACATGTTATCAACACTATGTTTCAGCCACATCTGCATTGTTCTATCACAGCGCTGAATCTCTGCAGACAAAGACAGCGTTGACCATCTGTCTTACTGCCTCCTACTACTGGGATTATCGCTCTCCACCACGAGTCGGGGAGCCCTGACAGGGACAGTGTCCGGCTGCGCTCGAGCTAAAAGGCAGTTCAATTCTTAAATAGTCGATTTGGATCTTTTTCTTTCTTAAGTTTTATTGTATTTTAGTACGTGGAGTATTCATACTGTCGTTGTAAACTCTGGACTTACCCATCATCCCCTTGGGAAGCGGATACCTCCCTGTCCTGGCAGAACTCGTGTTTACTCTCATTAACTCTCATTACTTTACAGTGAGTCACATTTCTCCTGAAATGTTGTGACGGTGACATTATAAATCCTGTCCTTTGTGGTGCGGTTACTGTAATATCACAGCGGTGTTATTTCAGTGATTAGAAATGACTACGTTTTAGCCACTCTTTTTTTTTTTTTTAGACTGAGGTTGAGCAAACACAAGCTTACCTCACGGGGGACCTCGGCGCTCCGGTCGGCCATTGTTTCTGAGCCGCCGCCGCTGAAAACACTTCACTTATCAGGCAGGAGCAGGAATTTCTCCATTCATTCTTATCAGCGTCATGTCAGCGTAAATCTGCTGCCCCCGCCTCTCTTTACCTTCTCGACACTTTCAAACATCCTGCCTCTTATGTTCTGTCACCACCCATACCCTAATTAACCTGATAACTGCCCCCGAACAGTCGGACTAATTAATGTCTGTAACAATCTTCACCTCCGTCCCACACAATGAATATTAATGTTCCCAACGAATAACTCTGGCCCCAGATGATTTTTACACCTCTGGTGTTCTGAATGAATAATTCCTACTTTTTATACAAACTCTGCTTCGCCTCAAATCATTTCTTCTATTTGCCCTAAAGTTAATTTCTATACAACTTTTCTTTTTTCCTAAAACAATTATTGCCCCACTTCTCTAATATCTCCTAACACCTACAAACCAGCCCTGCTCCTAAAGATTACTCCACTCTTGTGGTCGCCACCGACTAATAACTGGATTATTCCCATCAACTGTTATAGCCATTTTACTTATTCTTATCTCTTCGTTGCTTCCAACTAAACGGAAACGTTGCCGATATTCAACCAGCTTTTTATCATCGCAATATGAAGGGTTTGTGCAAAAGAACGATGTTCGGCTTCCCTCCATGCTCCGACAATAGTCCTGTTGGATGCCGCGAAATACCACACTTTGCATCATCTGGCGGACCCTCGCCGGCAATTGAGCGGACTTGTGTTTTCACTCCTTCTTCAGCAGTAGCTCACTTCGTGGGGACTTGGCTTGGGAACCAGGGGGTCAAGTCCCCGTACAGACCAGGTATTGCGGGCGGACTAGTAGCCGAAGAGCTGCCCGTTCGCCTCCCTTGAGCAAGGTACCGAACCCCCAAAAATTGCTCCAGGCAACCCATTCTCACCCCCAACTCACCAAATACCGCCGTTTGGTCAGCGCCCCTCGACATCGGAAACCGACACACGAAGAGATACATTTCAACGGACTTGTGTGAATTGACGAATAAAGCATCTTTCTTTCTTGGTTAACACGGAGGGGAGCCGAACATCGTTCATTTGCACATACCACCCACAAAGCTGGTTGAAAATCAAAGTTCAAATCAATCAAAATCAGTAAAGTTATCCTTTCAGACTTCTCCTTGTCACCCCAAAATCACCAGCACAACACCAACTGCCCTTTACCCTCTGTATATACCCCTCAGATTTACCCTTAAAGGGACTCTGTAAGAATCAGAACTTGCTTACTCAGAAAAAAAGTCCCACATTCTTCACATTGAAAGCCGTCTACGGGCTGATGGAGGGAACCCAGAAAGTCGTGGAAGGTCTAATTTTTTAGGTTACGTTACAACCACACAAACATTTCTATGTGTAAAAAGTTACATACAGTCCCTTTAACCATGCTGCTTCCTGTTCATACACACCCACTTCCCAATCGCCACCAATTACCAGATTTCTACCTTTTACAAGCCTCTACCCTCCGTGTTACCCCGTCTCCTACCACTCACCAACTGTCTACTTATTACCCCTACTCCCTGCAAACCGCCTTACCACACGACTAATAACCCCTTGTATGTCTCTCTCTACCAGAACATCCAGCACAGGAAGTACGCCCGCTGGAAGGCCACCTACATCCACAACTGTCTGAAGAACGGAGAGACGCCTCAGGCCGGGCCTACCGGCATGGACGAGGACAGGGAAGCAGGTGGGACACACTGATTATACGACACTGGAAGAGCTCTCCTGAGCGTGCTCTTTAAAGACCACAGAGGCCAGCGTCCTTTGTTGACGTGGTTTTGTCTATGTCTAGGTGTGTGTGTTTGTGTGTGTGTATGAAGCTTGGCTTTGCATTGTCCTGCCTTATCAGGTCTGGGACTGTTGCAGGAAAGCCCCGCAGTAGAAACCGCCGATTTGGGAGATTAGAAGTGTGCAGAGAGTAGATTAGTGACGTGTTCTTGTGTCCAAAGTAAGTTTGTGAGTGAGAGAGAGAATGAAATGATTGCAGTCTGAATAATACAATGGTGTTTGTGGGTGTGTGTGTGTGTGTGTGTGTGTGTGTGTTTGTGTGTTTGTGTGTGTGTGTGTGTGTGTGTGTGTTTGTGAATGCACTAAGGCTGTGCTGGGTTCTCTGGGTACCCACGAGTCTCCCCTTGACAGACATGCCCACTTTATGATAATCACATGCAGTATAAATGTGTTATTTTCTCCTATTCTAAAATGGTGTGTTTGAATATTTCTGCATACTGGGGTCCCTAAACAGTCTTGAATTCCATAAACTGGGTATCACTGTAAAGCTGTGACTCTGGTGGATCCAATGAGCCCAACTGTATTCATGTGAGATGATGTTAGTCCCCATAGGCGACATTTCATTGTGAGGTCATTGAAACTTGACCTCCCTGTATAAAATGACCTGTGGTGACCTCTAGGATAATCACAGCCTCATGAAACTTTACAGCCACAAACCAGAGACCTAGAGCATTCAGAGGATGGATGGATCAAACTAGAGACCTAGAGCATTCAGAGGATGGATGGATCAGACTAGAGACCTAGAGCATTCAGAGGATGGATGGATCAAACTAGAGACCTAGAGCATTCAGAGGATGGATGGATCAAACTAGAGACCTAGAGCATTCAGAGGATGGATGGATCAAACTAGAGACCTAGAGCATTCAGAGGATGGATGGCTTTCCTAGCTAGATTGACAATAAGGGGGTTTCTGAGCAGTTTACACAACAGAAGTGCTCACCATCCAATCGCTGAAAAAATGCCAGTTCTTGCAGAAATCTCCAAATGTCAAAAAGTTTTTGATCCCAAATCACAACATGGCTTTTTCTATGGTGTTCCTCAAGGTCTTGGTGTCTTAATGTGGTATTTTGGAGGGATTATTGATCATTTTTATCAATTCTCCAGTGGTAAAAAAATGGTTAAATTTAGCACCAAATCTGTGTAACAAATGGTATCAACCTCTAAAATTGCTGCAACAATTTATGAGACATAATAGAGCATGGGGATGACCATCATATACTTCTATCATCAGGCTCTAAGCAGATTTACAACTAGAAGAACTTGACCCACAGCGCTGAGCAGCATCTCAAATTAATCTTCAGGTTCCCAGTTTTCAGATGATGTACACCACTTCTTTGTGACATCTACTGTTGACTGTTGATCTCCCCCTAAACATCCCCTAACGAATGGCAAAGGGGTTAATGTGCGTGAGATTGACCTGATATTTATGTTGTTATTCTCCGCTCCCCTTCATATCCAGCATGGATCAACTCTGAGTCCCTGACCTTTTATCACATTGAAAAGCTCTGGCCTCTCATGCCAGGCTTCCACCATAAAACATAACCTTTTAGGAGAAAGAAAAGCTTTAGGAAAACACCACTAGATCCCTGAGGAGATTGACTGAATAAATTAGACAACAAAAATTGGCCATTGCAGTTTTTTAAAGTTCACCGCGTTATGAGAAGCATGCTGTGGGAAAAAAACACAGAGCAGGAAACTAACCTTTTTGTTTTGCTTCCTATAGTTCAGCGTTTTAGCAGCAGACAGGAGATTTGCAAATAGATTAGGGCCTTCAGATGAGGGTTTTTTCTGCCAGAGTGGCTGTTTGAGCGCTCCGATTTACCGACCGTCCTCAAAGCTCACCGGCACTTGTCTTTTGGCAGGCGGTAATTCAGGTTGACGTCCACACAGAGATGGGCTCAGATGTGTTTTTCATTTCTTTCAGACGCCTCTCATCTGACCTTTTCCAGTTTTTTACTTTTATTCTGTAAATATACTATTAAATAACTCACTGCTTGTGAAGGGCTTTACACAATTTAGTGTCTCTTCCCTTCGATTAAGAGTTTGTCCTCAAGTTAGAGCTACATCAATTTTGTTGCAGGGCTTCTCAAAGACTGGACCAAGGTCTGTAACCGGACCGAACAGCAAGTCATTCCAACAATAAACAACACAAAACAATGACAGATATTGATCCAGAAACCCTCACAGGTACTGCATTTAGTATAAAACAATATGCTCCAATCATAACATGGCAAACTGCAGCCCAACAGGCAACAACAGCTGTCAGTGTGTCAGTGTGCTGACTTGACTATGACTTGCCCCAAACTGCATGTGATTATCATAAAGTGGGCATGTCTGTAAAGGGGAGATTCGTGGGTACCCATAGAACCCATTTACATTCACTGATCTGGAGGTCAGAGGTCAACGGACCCCTTTGAAAATGGACATGAGAGTTTTTCCTCGCCAAAATGTAGCGTAAGTTTGGAGCGTTATTTAACCTCCTTCATGACAAGCTAGTATGACATGGTTGGTACCAATTTCATTAGGTTTTATAGTTTCATATGATTCCAGTATCTTCGCTCTAGCTCTAAAACTGAGCCCACTACGACCATAAAAATCGCAAATTGCATTAATGCATTTAAGAAATTAGTGGCGTTTAAAACTAATTAGCGTTATTATGGCGTTAACTTTGACAGCCCTAGTTATTCCGTTATCACCAATCGTTCCAGACTTCTGATCTTGAATAAAACTGTGAGTAATAAGTGTCATATTTCCTCTGATATACTGCCTGCGTATCTTGATTACATTTCTGATGAACCCCCCCCCCCATGCAGGAGAAGTTATTTTTTACTGATTCCTCTCATTACATGAGTCCCCGAGGAGGAGACGCAGCTCAGCATGGTGGCTTTGAGAGACCGTAGACCTGGTCCAGTGCAGAATTTACCCTGGGTCACATGGGACTCTGCAGCATCTGGACTCATTTTCAGATTGCACTTGGAGGGCTTAGAAATTGCTTCACATTGCCTCTTGAGAAGAGCAGACAGGAATGCATGTTGACATGAACACCTATGTGCTCACTTCCCTGTAGGGGAAACCGTAAACCTATTTTTCATGTCGGCGAACTGACGAATTCCTCTCTAAAATAAAGGCCATCTGCTCGTCCACGCCCGCTCGTGTTTGACCCAAACATCGCCTGCTCGCCCATGACATCATCACCTCCAGAATCCCTCAGCTACATGTACAGTAAACACCCAGTATAACTGTATATGTTTGTACACTTTAACACCCTCTGTTATCTTACATACACTCCTCCTCTCCCAGGGTGCATCGGGGTCTCTAGGTCAGTGATGACATCATGATAGCTTATTCCCGCTGATGGATAGCGCCGCCAGCTCACAGCTGATATCATCCACCCAGCACGTGTGTGTCCTGCTCCCTGGTGTGTGTGTCTTTTATTGTTTGCATCAGGATTTTATCAGCGTTTCAACTCCTGGAGTGTGTGTGTGTGTGTGTGTGTGTGTGTGTGTGTGTGCATGTGCAACAACAGCCAAGATGTTTATCACATCTGTCCTCTCCCTCAATCAGAAAGCATTCCTTTCTGACGTGATCATTTTAGGTGGACTGTTGTTGTTCATCCCGTGGACGTAATTCTGTAGGTGGAGGTCGATTTTTGTGGTCAAACAACCGACCCTTTCATAGCCAACGTCATCAAAAATATGCGCGTGCATGTTGGCAACAGAAGTGGCGTTTAGCCCCAGCCGTCCAGGAGAGTTAGCGGGCTTTAAACGTTGAATTAATACTGTTACCAGCTATAAAATGTCTGGTTGGGCTGTTGTCAGAACAGATATTTCAACAGCGAACTCAAGTTCTACTGAATTCCATATGTGTGTGTGACAACGGCGAGCACCAAGCCACCAGCAACGATACAGCTGCGAACGTAACACAAACACACACACGGTCTGTTGGACACTCGGTAACGTCACGCCGGGCAGACACACCGCTGACGACCTCGCAGCTAAACTAAATGATGCTGTGGAGATTTTTACTGGGACAGTACACGCAGCGTCATGGCTGCTCCAGTAACTCTCCTGGACGGGTGAACCGGGGATTCAGTTGTCTGTTATGTTCATACACTGCAGCTGGTGATAAATTATGGTTTTAACTTGTTGGTGTATCGGCTTTTTGTTGCAGCTGGGCGGCTTGTTAGGCACTAAAAATAGCACCGCTGAATGCGACACACTAATCTTGTCAGTTAACGGTTAATAATGGGTTACCGGGGGTCGCTTATCAGCGCCCTAGTTTACGTACTTATTTTACTTTTATTTTAAGCCCAACCCTGATGTTTTCTCTTCCCCGAGCTTAGTGGTTTTCTTGCCTGAACCTAACTGCGGATGTTTGAGTGGTGTACAAATGACACACGAAGTCGGCGTACAAATGACACGTGAAAACGCTAAAATGTGTACTCGCAACACGCGGAATATCTGTGTGATGTCGTGGTATTTATACACCTTCCCGTATGCCCAGGTGTGTAAAGGCCTGAACTAACCCGGTCACAGGGTTGTTCCCCTACACTAACCTTTCATTTGATCAGCTGGTACTCTGTGTTGTGTGACATGCAGACTTTATGGTTCCAGTGAACCGGATCAAACAACCCAGACTCCCACATGCTGCAGAACGAGGTGTAAAAATAGATCATATTTAATAATTAGGCCACTCTCTGGTCTTCTGGTTTGTCAGTGTGCAGTAAGGACTCTGGCCTTCTGGCTCTCCACGGGTCAACAGTCCATCTTTGTAGTCCGCTCAGTGCACTGGACACTGCAGTGATATGAACCAGTGTAAGTAGGTTTATTAACCTCTGGAGAGCAGCAGGACCGTCTCACTCTACAGATATACCAGTGGTACTTACAGAAAGACCATTGTCTCCTAGCTGCTCTGGACTGACTTTCCATCGGCTGGGACGGGGGGATGTGTGCAGCAAGAGGAAAGGAATGGGTGGAGGGAGAAAACAACGTTGTAAAAATATAAAGAATGTGTTCTGGGACACAGTCGTTAGAGGAAAACGTATTGAACGGGTTGTGAAATGTTGCCAACACTACAGTCAGATGCAGTGAGACACAGAGAATATGTGAATGTATATATAGAGAGAGAGATGGACAGCAAGGATCTTTCATAAAATGTTTAAATTTAGTCACTGTAAAGCTTGTTGATGAATTCTGATTGACAGACATCACAGTCATAATGTGGAAACTCACAATATTAAATCTTGTATCTAATATATTCTGCCAGGTAGGGATGTCACGACGAGGCATCCACTCCTTTTATTACCATTGTCATACAGGTCATACAGGTCATAATTCCCTCTTTATTATCTGTTTTATACTGCTGTGAAAACATCTCCTTCAAATATCCAAATGTCTGCTTTAACTGGTGAGTTATAGCGTCATTTTCTATCTGTATGGTGCTCTGGTAGGAATGGTCACCATGCAACATGTTGCACGGATGGACTGTAATACCTTTTTCTGTGTTTTGGTGAATGTAAAGTCATGTAAGTAAGCGTAAAACACAGTTAATAACTTTTTAAAATGTAACTCTATTAACCAAGATGGCGACGGACAAAGAACCAAGATGGCGAAGGCCAAAAACCAAGATGGCGAAGGCCAAGAACCAAGATGGCGATGGCCAAGAACCAAGATGGCGAAGGCCAAAAAACAAGATGGCGAAGGCCACGAACCAAGATGGCGACGGACAAAAAACAATATTGCGATGGCTAAAAACCAAGATGGCGACGGCCAAAAACCAAGATGGAGACGGCCAAAAATGGAAATAGCCAAAAACCAAGATGCCAAAGCTCAAAAACCAAGATGGCGACAGCCAAAAACCAAGATGGCGACGGCCAAAAGCCAAGATGGCGATGGACAAAAACCAAGAAAAAACAAAATGGCGGCGGCCAAAAACCAAGATGGCGACAGACAAAAACCAAGATGGCGAGGGCCAAAATGCTGAACTTCAGAACCGCTGGCCACAAACCAATGGGTGACGTCACGGTGACTACGTCTACTTCTTATATACAGTCTATGGTTCAGCTGTCTGAGCCGTGAAAAACCGCCATTCACAGCAAACACATTGCATTTCCTGTAGCTGCTTCACAATAAAAGTCTCCTGCTGGTTCCCCAGTAAAGCGTGGACAGTGGGGGTTCACAGTTGACGCATTGACCTTCAGGAAAGAACAATTATGAACATTGGCGTGAAGCTAAACTCCCCACCATAGAATCAGTTATCCTCTGCTGTGAGGCCCCAGTGGAAACGCTTGTGTTCACCACATAGCGTGGCACAATTAATGCAGGATAACCCATGCAGGCCCGTAGAACAATGAGCATAATGTCCTCATTATACTGGTGATATTAGGAGTAAAAATGCCCCTCCACATGGCAGCTGGATAACTCCTGACAGACTGAAAGAACACAACTATGCAGAGCTCAGAAACCATTATCAAAAGTGCCCTTTGGCAAGAAGACACTCAGCCACTAATTGTCCCAGTGGAGCTGCTCAGAGTGCAGCAGCAGAACAGTTGGACTGTGAATCATCCTGTTGTAAACAAGGGTGTCTTCTTCAGGATGGCAGGAAGCAGACGAGTTCAGTCCAAACTGGCCACAGTGTCTGCTCATTTCAATTCACCAGGCACTTTGGGTATTACACCAACCAGATGAGATTTTTAGAATAGAATAAAAACCTCCAAATGATGGTTTTTATCGGCAGAGTGGTTGTTACAACAACATACCAGCCAACCACAATCTATAACCAGCGTTCATGAGTTGGCTGCTGGTAGTTTCACTTTCTAATCAAAGTGACGCAGAAAGATGCCCTGGTATAGAGCTGCAACAAAAGAATCATAAAGGTCAACCATAGACTGTATATAAGAAATAGACGTACAGTAGTCACCGTGACCTCACCCATTGGTTTATGGACTTCCGTTTTGAAGCCTCGAGTTCAGCATCTTGGCCGTCGCCATCTTGTTTTTTGGCCGTCGCCATCTTGGTTTTTGACCGTAGCCATCTTGTTTTTTTGGCCATCGCCATCTTGGTTTTTGGCCATAGCCATCTTGGCTTTTGGCCGTAGCCATCTTGGTTTTTGGCTTTTGCCATTTTGTTTTTTTTGGCAGTATCCATCTTAGTTTTTGACCCTCGGCATTTTGGTATGTGGCATTTGCCATCTTGGTTTTTGGCTGTGGCCATCTTGGTTTATGGCATTTGCCATCTTGGTTTTTGGTCGTCTCCATTTTGGCTTTTGGCCTTTGCTATCTTGGTTTTTGGCCTCTGCCATCTTGGTTTTTGGTCGTCTCCATTTTGGCTTTTGGCCTTTGCTATCTTGATTTTTGGCCTTTGCCATCTTGTTTTTTGGCCGTCTCCATCTTGGTTTTTGGCCGTCTCCATCTTGGTTTTTGGTTGTGTCTATCTTGTTTTTTGGCCGGTTTTTGGCCGTCTCCATCTTGGTTTTTGGTCGTCACCAACTTGGTTTTTGGTTGTGTCTATCTTGGTTTTTGGTCTTCGCCATATTGTTTTTTGGCCGTCACCATCTTGGTTTTTGCAACCAGAAGAGACACGAGAGGGTGGAGTTAAGTACAACCGAACGCTCAATACAACATTTTCAGGCGACCAAAAAGATTATAATTAACTTTGATGAACTGAAAACACACTGTGAAAGGGTTAAAGTTGTGAGACGAAAACATGATGAAAGTAGTTGTTAGTTGCAGCTCTACTCTGGTACAAATGTACATATGACCCACTAATGAGATGGTGTTGAGTCTCAGATAGCAGGTAGTCATTATTATTCACTTAACATGTGTGCTGTCATGGACTAAAGTGCGACAGAAGAAGGCAAAAAAGGACAACTTGTTCAATATTTTAGAACTTATATTTTTTATGTTGTGTTGTCCCACAATCTGAATGATAGCACATGACCTGATACAAGCTTAAATCCACACACACGTACACATCTGTTAACCAGTCGTCTTCACATCTGGTATTAATTATCTGTTAACGTGCATGCCGGTACATTCTGCATCCTCTGTGAATGCATTTATTTCTTGTTTGTGTGTATAAGTTGGTCTGTTATTGGTCCCAGCTCGTGTTGGCAGAGCTGATAGATTAGTTAAACGGTCAGGCTGTAATTCGTTTTCATGGCACACTCTCTTCCCTTTGGAGCTTAACGGTAGTAGTGTGGGGACATTTATATTCAATCAATTAAGCAGTTAAAAACAGAAAAGTTTTAGTTTCTAAACTGTAGGAGTGGGATATTTACTGATGTATTTTATTTCGTAGAACAAAACGTTAAAATCTCTACAGACTTTATTTCAGACAACTAAAATACCCATTCACTTCCAGACGAAGGAACTGGCAGTGCTAAATTCTAACTCATTTCCGGGATTTAGGACTCATTCCTGTAGCAGATGGCGGTCGGCATGCTCCCAGTTTGGAGAAGCAGACAGGAGTACCGGCAGGCTGTCTCCTTCCTGGTTTTTGGCCGTCACCATCTTGGTTTTGGCTGTCACCATCTTGTATTTGGCTGTCACCATCTTGTATTTGGTCATCGCCATCTTGGTTTTTGCCTGTCGCCATCTTGGTTCGTTTCCATCCCCATAAGAAAGGGCATTCTGAAGTTTCTGCTTTAACGGCTGAGTGGGCGTTTCCATTTGAGAAACCCGGAAAAGAACACAGATGGAGTCGACCTTTAAAATCCTAAACTATAAACACTGACTCTGATATACAGCTGGAATCTAAAACAGCTGTATTTTAATTACAGATGAATGATTGAAAATGATTTTGTCTCAGTCCGGCTGTCTGCTCACGGTTGATAGACGGTCTCTGTTAGTTACTTTATTGTTTATCCAGCTTGTTGAATTCACAGCATTAAACTTAAATCTTAAGCCAGTGTGACTCTAGAGAAATGACCTCTTGCTAAACAAATACTCTGCACCCTTTATTAATACAGTATGCATAAAATGTAGGCTTCATTGTTTTTCCCCCCTCTGTCACCCGAACAGATTCATAAAGACACTGATGTAATGTCCCTTTGATTTAACAAACCTCAAAGTCTCATGTCTGTTTTGTGTCCAGATGTGACACCATCGAAGAGAACGTGAAGCTTAACTTTCTCTGGATAAACACAGTTTTGACGGTTTAATGACAGCGGGCGTTTGCTAAGTGTCAGATCTCCTCTTCCTGCCTGTAATGCAGTAATGACAGAGGTCGGAGCTCAACACGGTGTCAAATACATGCCGCAGTCTGCAAACCTGTTTAATCTGTCAAAATATCTTCGGCTTGTCCAGAGATGTTTTCTTCGTGCGAGGTGTGGCTGCTGAGCGTTCAGCGTGAGGCTCATGTTTCGGAGGATGAAAACACCACGGGACATTCCTTTTCTTTCTTTTCTCGTTTCTTTTTAAGGAAGATCTAAAAACAGCAAGACAGCGTTGTGTTTCGAACCATTGCTTCGTTTTGAAGCACTACTTTCTCTCTTTCTCTTCTCCGAGATCTTCCATTCATTATGTTAGTTAAATCTTAATCTTAAATTAAACATAACTGTGATTACCATCCAGAATTTAACTCTTAACATAAGTATATATTATATAGATCTTATGTCCATAATTCAGGAATGATGAGAACGACATTAATATGATAATAAGTCATCAGCAGTCCTGCTGCACGCTGTTAAAACGCTGACAAAGTTCCTGCTTCATGCCCCATTTTTCATCTAAAACCAATTTCTGACTGCACATCTATGAATGTGATTTACACATTTTTTGTCCGCTCAGTTTAATCTCATTCTCATGAATTCTAATCATTTAACCTAAAACTCCTTTTTTTTAATTCCCCGTCACCTGATTTTTGGTGTGTGACTCAAGCCAGGCGAGGCCGAAAGGTTTAAACTCCTCCGTTCAGTCCCTTCTGTAGCAGCATTTTCTACAGTTTAGCACCTCTTTTCATTTTAACCCCTTATATTCCACCCTTTTTTTAGAGGGCTAGTGGTTTACTTCATCTGAAAGCTGGGAACATGAAGATTAATTTGAGGTGCAGCTCAGCACTGTGTGTCAAGTTGGTCTAGTCATATAAGGGTTTAGAACATTGCGATAGAAGTATATGATGGTCATCCCCATGCTTTATTATGTCTCATAAATTGTTGCAGCAATTTTTGGGTTGATTCCATTTGTTACACAGATTTGGTGCTAAATTTAACCTTTTTTTTACCACTGGAGAATTGATAAAAATGGTCAATAATCCCTCCAAAATACCACACTGAGACACCAAGACCTTGAAGAACACCATAGAAAAAGCCATGCTGTGATTTGGGATCAAAAACTTTTCACATTTGGAGATTTCTGCAAGACCCCCTTATTGTCATTCTATCTAGGAAAGCCATCCATCCTCTGAATGCTCTAGGTCTCTAGTTTGTGGCTGTAAAGTTCACGAGGCTGTGATTATCCTAGAGGTCACCACAGGTCATTTTATACAGTGATGTCAAGTAACAAAGAAAATGGTCTCACTACAATGAAATGTCTCCTATGGGGACTAATATCATCACACATGAATACAGTTGGGCTCATTGGATCCACAAGAGTCTCAGCTTCACAGTGATATCCAATTTATGGAATTCAAGACTGTTTAGGGACCCCAGTACGGACATAATATCATGTGATTTCATATGATACCTTCACTCTAGCTTGAAAACTCACCCTGAATAACATCATATCGTCAGCAGGTAGTGAAACTAGAAACAATCTAAACCATGTTCTTGTCTTGTGTTTGCTCTCTGGCAGATGAGTATGGAGCTGAAGGTTTCTCAGGTCAAGGCTTCTCTCAAGGGGGTTCCTTCAGGGGAGGGCCTCCCTCAGGGTCCTTCGACGACCAGAACCAGGGTTTGGATCCGGGTTCCGCCCCAGGCATCGGCTTTACTCCCGGTCCGGGATCGGGGCCGTCGGGTCCCCCCACCACCAACTTCAATAACATCCACATCCCACCAGGGGCCCACGCACCGGCCAACACTCCAGCCGAGCTGCCTCCACCCACAGGTAGGAAGCAGAGAGTCTTCTTGTATCTACACAAGGTCTTTAATCATCTAGCGCCACCATCAGGTCAACATTTTAATGTGTCCAAATACCTGCAGACCGGTGTGGCACAATGAACAATCCATTAGATTTTAGTTTTTAAAGTCAGGCACCTTGGCGGAGGTCTGCACTCTCTGAAATTTACAACTAAAAAGTTGGAAAAGTTACATTAAAGTGTTCATGGATATTATGCATATGGATGAAACCGAGTTATGATGATGAAGTAGCCACATAGACGTCAGAAAGAGGTTTCACTTATCCCAGTAACTGATCGGAGTTGGCCTCATTGGATGGACTTCATCAATCCTTCAGTAAAGAGAGCCAAGTCCAGCTGTGATGTATTTACTGGAAAGAAGGGCGGGTCTGTGATGATAATAATAATAATAATAATCAAACCCAGTGATGCATTATAATAATGGTAATAATAGTGTTCCCAGCGTCCCATTATTTTCTAAGCTGAAACCTTCTTATCATTTGTGTTGAAATCCCTCTTTCTCACTAATTCCCCCTGATAACACCGACAGTCTGCTGGCACTACGTCCAATAACACAAACACACTCACCTCCCTGAGAGACTCCCTCACACACTCCTCAACTAGTGTCCTCATGAGGACAGAAACAATGAGGGGAACTGAGGATATTAGGATCTTATCTGAGGTCAGAGTTGTAATTATTGGGAGGGTGAGTTGTATGTTAGATTTATAGGATAACTTTGGTACTTTTCAACCTTATTTTCCCATGTTTTTGTGTCTATGTGATTAATGCGGACAACACTTTACACTTGAAATTAGTCCAGAGTTGAGGGAGAACGCTGCAGCCGCTAAACAAGCTGTAATGTAATCATTTGGGGCAACCTGGTACCGTCAGTTTACGTCCACTAAAAGTGCTTAGGCTCAGATTTGTAAGAGAAATTAAACCTTCTTCTTACCTTAGTAGGGCTGAGACGATGCACCTATCTCCTGATTCACTTTCACTATACTTGGGTACTGATTCGATATGTATTGCGATTTTTAAGTATTGCGATTCGGTATTGTAAGTTATTGCGATTTTTGTTAACTTTTTTAACACTAGACCATGGGAAAAAGTTGAATCATACACTTCTAGGGACTTTTACTTTGGAAAATATCTAAATGAATACAGTAAAAATGTTTGATTTTCAGCATGTATGTAGTCAGAGATGTCCTGAAGTCAAATATATCAGTCTTTGTCAGGAGTTATTTATTATCCAGCAACCCAAAAATCAAAGAATAAAGACATTTCCCTCACAGATTAATGGTATTTTCTTTTTAATTTGTAAGGGGCACATAATGTTTTATACTTCTAGTGAATATAATCCATCAATCTTATTTCCATAGATGTATTTTGTATATACAATTTTCTTATTTTGAAAAGCGGACGTAGTCCCACGTGTCTACTTCCTCTAACTTCTCCAAGGTGGTCTCTAGCTCTCCCGTCAGCTCCCTTCTCTTTATCCATCCATGGTCAGCTCCAAATGTTTGAATGCATTTAACATAAATGTCAGTATCTGGGTGCTCTACAGTCGTAGCGTCGGCCCATTTGACCACGGAGACGAGAGCGACGGCTGGCTCGACCGCCACGTTACCGCCATACAATAACGTTTCCTGTCCGTGACAGAGTTAGCATGCAGCTTTAGCTCTGCTCTGTCTAGCTCTGCTTTTCCTGTCAATGTGTGAAACCCAAAGTGTTTCCATCCTTTACTGGATGTGTAGTGTTTACCACACTGGATTTAACATGTGAGGGTGCAGGTCGGATCCACGCTGACCCTCCAACGTTTACTTCTTTTTCGTTTCGGCTCGCTGCGGTTTGTTTTGGTTGACGGATACGGAACGGATATGACATCATGTTACTCAGACTACAACAATCAGAGTGTAAAGACTAAATGTTTCTGTAACTACGTTTCTCAAGTCGCCTCCTCATGAGTGTGTATGCTGAGAGAGAGTCTTGTTTTCGTTTCCCATGTGGAGCGACGGAGCTCGAGACAAAGTGTGTGTGCTCAACACACATTAAACATCATTTATGGTGATTGCACACACACACACATATATTGCGTGGCTGGCATTTAATCTCATGTTCCTGCGGTGAGGAAGAGGTGATTAAATGAAATGAGCGACAGAGGTTGACCTTGGTGCTCGTCCAGTCACTCCCTGTGTGTGTTGCTGATAGTGAAGGACTGTTATTGATCACAACAGGGAGCAACTCGATGCAGTGTGTGTTGGCGTCAGTGTGTGAGAACGACAGAAGAGGATGTGTGTGTTCACACATGTGGCTGATTTCAGTTCAAACTCCTTTTCCTTTAATATTAGAATAAATCAGACATTTAATACAGAAACAAACAGCTGAAACACTGAAGTTCAACATGTTTGTTTTATTTATGTTTGAGGGGTTCTGAAGTTTCCATTTTTCTCTTCACTTTCATTCGCTGGGAACATTATTCTTTCCTTAACTCGTCCCTATTTTTCGTCCTCAGAAACGAGCATTAAGAATTATTAACTGTGTTCATCAAACTCATTCATCTCAGCCTTTATTTTTCCAGTCCAGCATCTTCCGTGTTTATCAAGTTACCAACTTCAGATCGCTTGATTTCCGTACAGCTCTTTGAACGGGGCCCTTCCCTCATATTTCCATGAACTGTATTCCTTTAATCAACAAATCCACAATTATTTGACTCAAAATAACTTCAAACTCAGACCTCCTATGTGTCAAACATCTCCGTTACAGTTTGGTTTAATTCACCGAGGTTCAGTGATATGGAACGCTCTGCCATCTCATATTTAAAAGATGGCACCAGAACAATTTAAGAAAGCTGTTAAAGGTTTGTTTTTATCTCCCCACTGTTTTCCTTATGGATTATCTCTGTAAATTGCTTACTATATAATACTATAATAATATAATACTTTGTCTATTTAGATATACGGATGTCTGCTAGTGTGTGTTATTTTTTCTTCTCTCTCTCTTTACCATCCTTTTTAATATTTTATTCTCTTTTTAAAATCGATAAAGGTTTGCACTGGAGAGCCCCTTTCAGGGTATTATGTACCTCTCCATCACATTTGTTGTTTATCTGATTTCAATTTGTACTTTTTTATGTGTAAATAAATAAAATCTAAATCTAATCAAACCTCTAAGTGACTATTTATATACATATAAAGACTCATTATAGAGTTTTTATTATTCAGTGTTTCTTTTAGTGTTTCTGATATTCAGAAGTGTTTTTATTGACCAACAGAACCGGTGCAACCAGTGCCTGTTCCCAGAACAGTGCCCATTGTTGATCCCACACTGCTCAACGCCCAGCAGCAAGGTAAGAGCACATTTTCCTTTCTCTCTTTCCTGCTGTCTTTCTATTTAATTCCCTAAAACTGATCATAGAGCTGCAGCTCGTAGCTGCTATAAAGAAAAGGTTAATTTACTACATGTAGTACTATATATACTATACTATACTATACTATACTATACTATACTATACTATATACCGCAGCAGCTGTCTGATCTGGGCAGTGGTCTCCAGTCTGCTATATATTAGATTTTAAAATACTGCTGCTTGTCATCAAATAATTCCTCCGTACTTTAGAGCCAAAACACATTTCATACATTTCTTTAGGCATCTGTGGTGCATGTGGGATCAGCCTGTTACTGCAGTAAAAACACAAAAATGTGAAGAATAAATTCCTGAGACTGAGCCCAAACTGCTTTTGAATCCAGCTTTAAAATATTTTATTATCCTTCATTAAACTTTTACCTCTCTTTATGTTTGTTTTCTCACCATTTAACCTTTTTATTTGATTACATTTGTATTTTGCTTAAAGATGAAATACACTTTCTGCACACAGAAATACAGTTTTCCCCTCAAATTCCAGCTTCTCAAATGTGACTATAGGGATGCACCGATACCGATACCAGTATCGGGTATCGGGTCTGATACTGTGCTCATGTATTGCAAAACGGCTACGATTCTACTTTACAGCTGACGGTGCGGGTGAGACCGGTGGTGCGCCCGACCCCGCGGGGCCGGGATCCCACTTCAGCCGGTGCGCACCAGTCCTCACTTTCATTGCGCCGATGGGTTTTGCTTGCACCCTCTGACTCGTGCATACGTTAGACTCCTTGGTCCGCGTTTCAAGACGGGTCCGGTAGGTTGCCGACATCACCACAGACTCCTGGCACCTTTTACGTCGAGAGTCCGCACCGGGAGCAGGGGACGCATCCCTCACCGGCGGGGAGAGAGGGCGCAGCGAGCACTTTGTCCACGGCCCCGGGAAGCACCTTCGCCCCGAGCCTTTCCAAGCCGACCTAGAGCCGGTGGCGGCGCACCGCCTCGTATGCGGGACTCCCCAGCCTGCCGTGTGTCGCTCACACCCTCCAGCTGGCTGTCTCTTTTGGCACAGAGAAGTACTCGTATCGGTAATCGGTATCGGCGAGTACCCAAAAGTACTTGGACTTGTATTTGGTCTGAAAAAAAGTGGTATCGGTGCATCCCTACTTTGGACTTTTGGTCAAAGTCGTCACCCTGGACTTTGGTGTTTTTAAAGGGTTTGTTCGGATTCATCAAAGTCACACAATAACACAAACAAACTAACCGATCGAACACAACTCCTGTGTTCTGAGAGGTTTAATTACTGTTTTTATGAATGGAGTCTGGTGGCTTTGAAGAGAGCATAGATACCGGCTTCAGTTCCCCGTCAGAAAGGGCTGTCTGACAGCGAGGTAAAGCAGTACAAATATTCTACATATAGCACACATAAACTGATATTGACTTTTTGAGGTCCATCTACTGTAGGTAATGCACTTACTATGGGGAAGTACCTCATACAACCACACTGAGAAACACCTGAACTCTCCCTTTAGCTGGCAGCTTTAGCCGCAGGCTGTTAACTGTGTCATAAATGACTTTCCGTTGATGTTTCAGAGTCACCGTTCTGCCGTTTCTGTGGAGGACACTTTAACATCTCCCCACTTTTTCATGCACAATTTATGTATTTAGCATTTCAGGACATCAGTATTTAGCGTAGTTGGTAGAAGACACACGTCTCCGGTCCGTCCTGACTGGTCTTTGAAGTCCATCTTTGAAGATATTTGAGGTCACTCGGTATCTTTGACTCTGTGATGTTTTCAAAGTGTGTGTGAGGAGGACGGAGGGCAGAGAGGAGAGTAAAGGAGACAGAAACTGGAGCTGGATTTAAAATGTGTTCCTGTTGAAGGGTCGGGGGTTCGATCGACTCTGAAACCAGAATCAAATCCTTCTGAATCTCTCATGGAATCTAATTAGATTCAGCAGATTCAGCTGAGATCATCTGTATCTGTTGTTACCTGAGTATCAGAAACTGTTTACTCCGTCTTCACATCCTTCACCTGCAACCAGAAACAGCAGGCAATATGATCAAATGCACCTGACTCATTGAAACACGAGCTACCTGATCCAACTGTTCTGACTCAGAACTTTTCCTCAATTATTAATATACGAATAAAAGTTTAATTGACTTGATGCAGTGAGTTAATTTGACCAGAGAAGACTATTATATATAAAAACACAATGGTAGAGTGATGTTACGGAGCGGTGCTGCTTTTCTCTTCCAAACAGTCTTTGGTCCAATACATAAGGGGTGTAGCGAGCTAAGATACTGGCAGCATATGAAGCTAGAAAACCTGAGGAATCCATCGGTACCAACCATGTTATACTAGCTTGTCGGGAAGGAGGTTAAATAACGCTCCAAACTTACCCTAAATCTTACGCTAAGAAACTGTCGCGGCCATACAAACTGAACTGTGGGCTTGGTAAACTGTTGCATCACTCTAATTTTGGACCCCTTTTCCAGTGCCACGCTACGAATCGCCCACAAATTCTGTCCGTCTCCGTCCAAGCAGCGCTCGAACATCGTCCCAAATTAGAGAGACTGAAGTAACGGATATAAAAAAGAAGAATTCACTGTAACATTTTCACTGTTTTTCAGCACGTTCGTGACTTCGAATGAGACACGCCGGGAAAAAAAAACAAATAGAAAGGCTACTCGTCTACTGACGATGGGAAAGGAGTCCATCGCCTTTATTTAGCAGGTTTTCAAAATCAGCATATACACGCAAATTTTGGTGGAAAAACACCAAAGTGTATGTTGGCTAGAAGGCCACTTTGCCCATTTATATTCTCTAGAGAAGAGATGATAACATGATAACAGCTTCCTTTACCAAGCAGTACAACACAACAGCCTTCATAGGAATACTCCTCTCTCTGCTCTGCTGAAGATGAAAAATAATCGCTGAAGAAGTGACACTGCAGGAGATGGCGGTGACGGCGATGGTCCCTGCACCATCTGTCATCTGTCTGCCATCGAACCTATCATTACAACCACACCACCGCCACTTCGCCTCTGTCTAGACTATCATTAGCTGCTGGTGGTCAACCGCAGAGAGACACTGAGAAAGAGAGAGGTGGAGAGCTTACAGTCTGATCGCAAAGCTCCATCCTTTTCCCATATTCACTGTTTGCTCTGTCAACAACTACCGCGACACATTAACACGCACCAGACACCGGGTTAAGTTACTGATTTAGTTTCTCTGTTAGATTTAATAATCTTGCACAAGTGCATTCTTAAACCCTGCTATAGCAACCCTGTCTCCCACAACTTTATATTCCCATACAGCTAAACTTTATAACCAAACTACGTTTAGAGGGAAACCTATTTTCTCCCAGATTATGGTTGCAGTTTTAAACAGTTTTAAACAGTTTTAAACAGTTTTAAACAGTTTTAAACACGTGGTTAACGTTGTCAATTGAAACTAAACAAAACCAAAATGCAACAAAAGTACTTGGTCAAGTGTTTGTTGGACCAGCCCCTTGGTATCATGCCCCTTGGTGTCACGTCCCTCGGTGTCTCGTCCCTTGCTGTCACGTCCCTTGGTATCACGCCCCTTGGTGTCATGCCCCTTGGTGTTACGCCCATCCAAAAAGTTGATCTGTTCCAGTTTTTCCGCCGCAGGCCGCTGCGTTTTTTTGGACCCTAAAAACTGCTCCTGACGAACCGGCGTCCTGCCGCCATCGCTGTATGTGAATGCAGTCCATTTACCATATAGTAACTGTTTTAAAGTTAATTACCAAGTTTCAATAAAGACTAAGCACGCCGCTTAGTCAGCCTGTCATGGAGAAATTATTTTAAAACCACAGTGCAGTTCTTGAGCTGAATATTGCCGATACAGTGGATCTGAGATACATGTGGATCCGCTTTATTTTCCTATAAAGATTAGTATGCACACTCAGCAGAACCTTTAACTGGATAAGTAGGTGAAATGAATAATTCAACCTCTTTTCAGGATTTCATTCAGTCTGAACTGCCAAGTCACCGAAAGAAAAAAGAAAAATCTCTTTTTATTTCTGCTCACGGGGTGAATCCAGGCGCGCCCGCATGACTCAGGCAATTACACTCTCGTCCGATCGCTGTTGAAATTAAAAATGAAAAGGCCTATTTGAGAAACGCATTAAGCCTCCGACCATGCAGATAAATGAAGAAAAACATTAAAACATGTCAAACAGCCTGAACAAGAAAGAAGCAAATGACCCAGAAAGCATGTGGATATCTGTTCTGCATTTCCTATTCATGAGCCATGAAACTTTTTAATTCACTCGGTCAGCAGTCCTGTCTTCGGTTTCCTCTTCTTGTCCACGTGTGACGTAATGCAGAGCGACAGAACAGAAAATACGTTTAATACCTTAATCAGAGCGTCAGTCGCCTAAATTACAACTACTTTTGATGAATTTGGGCGTAAAGTTTTTAAACATTTATTACATTGTTGGACTGCCAGACTGCTGTGAAGGTACGGAGATACTTTATATTAACAACAGGTTGTTCTTTTTGAAACGATGAGTCTACCCTACAGATACTTGTATTGAATGTTTATATTCATGGCACTAGCTGTTCTGCTCCCACTATGCATGAAGGTGCAGAGAGATAGACAGATCAAATATTCAGTGATATTAAAGATACCATCAGAACCAAAATGAGTTGGTTGAGTAACAAAGAAAGTAGATCAACCAAACTGTCAGATATGTCCCTTTTTAATCGAAAATATCAGGAAGAAAGACCAGCATTAAGTTTCCATCAGACCTACACCACAGTCATTTATCTATAAAACACCAGCATCTCCTCATACAACGATTCCTATGATATCTTATGTAAAGTTATCCCTCATTTTGTGTGCGTTTTCCGACTAATGTCCCAGCCCGTTCGCACGAAAAGGCGTATAAATGCCACGATAATGCACAAGGCGTTTAGCGTGCAATAAGTACGCCTTCTATTGATTTGTACGCCATGTATCCTCTAGTGACTGCAGTGTAAACGCATCCATGTATAAATGCTACGGTAAGAGTTAGTGACGTAGAATAAAAAGCAAGAAAGACCACTTATGGTGGGCGGGTGGATGGGTCCAACAAACACAGGACTTTTAACCAGGAGACGGAAGTAAGGGATAAATGTACAGCGAGCCGGTCATTGTTGTGAAATAAACACCTTTTAGTTAATTATTTTACCCGCCAGCTGTACATTATCCCGTTTATTACACGGCGATTTACTTAAGAAATCAATAATTTAACACAAACAGTCTGCCAGAGTCCGACATCTGAGCTGCGCCCATAGCAACGGTCTGCTATACATAGCAATGGTCTGCTATACATAGCAATGGTCTGCTATACATAGCAACGGTCTGCTATACATAACAACGGTCTGTTATACATAGCAACGGTCTGTTATACATAACAACGGTCTGTTATACATAACAACGGTCTGTTATACATAACAACGGTCTGTTATACATAGCAACGGTCTGCTATACATAGCAACGGTCTGCTATACATAACAACGGTCTGCTATACATAACAACGGTCTGTTATACATAGCAACGGTCTGCTATACATAGCAACGGTCTGCTATACATAACAACGGTCTGCTACACATAGCAACGGTCGGCTATACATAGCAACGGTCGGCTATACATAGCAACGGTCTGTTTTACATAACAACGGTCTGTCATACATAACAACGGTCTGCTATACATAGCAACGGTCTGCTATACATAACAACGGTCTGCTATACATAACAACGGTCTGCTATACATAGCAACGGTCTGTTATACATAGCAACGGTCTGCTATACATAGCAACAGTCTGTTATACATAGCAACGGTCTGTTGTATATAGCAACGGTCTGTTATACATAGCAACGGTCTGCTATACATATCAACGGCTGGCTATACATAGCAACGGTCTGCTATACATTGCAACGGTCTGTTATACATAGCAACAGTCTGCTATACATAGCAACAGTCTGCTATACATAGCAACAGTCTGTTATACATAGCAACGGTCTGTTGGCGTTCTACGGTCTGTTAATTCTTTATAACAGACCGTAGAACGCCATAATTGACCAATCGGAATCGAGTATTCAACACAGCCGTTTAATAGGTTACATTGGTGACATTTGTCACGTGTTTTTTGTTGCCGTTTGTGACGTGTTTTCCATAGTTGTTTCTGTACGTGTTTTACTTAGTTTACGTACTTATTTTAAGCCCAACCGTGATGTTTTCCCTCAACCTAACCGTTTCCGTGGCGTACAAATGACACGCAGAATGTCCGTGTAATGTCGTGATATTGGGACGCCTTCCTGTGAGACCGGGTTGATCATTCTGTTTATTATTTCTCTTTACAAAAGCTGATTGTCAACTCAGTTATTTTATTCTTTCTATCTTTAATGATGATGTGGTCTTTAGATGACTGTTCAGATTAATTTTTATCACTTCCACCTTTTTTAAACGGCCTCTCTAAAGCGCTGTGGTCTCTGGAGCTCTCCCATTTCTTTACTGACTTTCTCTCCTCATTTTTCCACTATTTCCCCTCCTCCTCTTCCTCCTCCTCCTCCTCCCCCTCCTTCATCTCCTCCTCCTCCTCCTCCTCCTCCTCCATCTCCTTCTCCTCTTCCTCCTCCTTCTCCTCCTCCTCCTCCTCCTCCTCCTCCATCTCCTCCTTCTCCTCCTCCTCCTCCTCCTCCTCCTCCTCCTCCTCCTCCTCCTCTCTACCTCTTCCCATCGTTGGGAGGATGCAGTCAGCATATTTGCTGTTTTGGCGGAGCAGAGAAATCAGCCGAGGGATTAGGGGCATATGGTGCAACATTATTCAATCATTTTTTCCTGTTCTTCTCCGGGACGTTTTAAAGAGTAGAGCGTGTTTTATGAGCGTTAGTAAAGCCAAGAGAGACATTATCTGGTGCTCTGGTCCTCCGGTCTTCACTGGCTCTCTAAGTGGGGTCCAGGGACCTGCAGAGGTCCTTCATGGGGTCCAGGGACCTGCAGGGGTCCTTCATGGGGTCCAGGGACCTGCAGGGGTCCTTCATGGGGTCCCACCATGTCAACATTAAAGTAGAAGAATAACCTGCTGTCATTATTATTTCATGTGCTAGACGTTAACTGGGTGAGAGGAGGTTCAGATTGATCTCCTCTGCTGCCTGCTGCGGTGGGTTCACCCCAAAATACACCAGAGACTTCCCAGTTTAACCAGTGAACAAACATCACAAAGGAGAGCCGAGTGACAGTTTTGTTGTAGCTACACATCAACTATGGGTAGAACTCCATATTTTGTTATGAATAAATCTTTCCATGAAATGGAAATATTACACATTCTTCAGCGTGACATGTTTGGGATCCTTACAAACTTTTAGATCTCCACTTGGATCTATTAGAATTTTCTGAGTTTAAATAAAGTTTTTATTGTAATGACTCACCACAGGTTAGTGAGAGTTAAGAGGACAATTACAAATGTTCATATAAAGTAGGGCTGTCAGTGCATTAGAATAGTTAAATGCGATCAATCACAAATTAATCACACATTTTTCAGCTGTTCTAAATGTACCTTAAAGGGAGATTTGTCAAGTATTTAGTAGTAGTTTGTGTTGGAGTCTGAGTCTGAACAGCGTAGACACACGCATGGGACACCGACCCGCAATGATTTATACGAGAAGAAGTTTCAAACAGTCCCTTTAATGGAGCCATGCAGATGGTTTTACTGCTGCTGAACATCCACAGAACAATTTCGAAGTAGTTCCGACAAAAACGTTCCCAGCGCCTTCCAGAGGAGCTGAGACGCTGTTTCTGGAAAGCAGTAAATGTAATCTTCAGAATCAGATACACTACATGTTCCCTGTTAAGGAATAGAAATCATTTTCCAAACTGTATTCAGACTCGGTACCTCTGAGACAACGAGGATCTGTTCTTCTGCTTCGGTCAACAGTAAAGGCCGAGCTGTTGAATATTATTCTTCTGTAGCATGTTTTGATTTTGTGCCGTCAGCTGTATGAGTTCATGTGTTTGATACGGAGAGAGCGTGTGTCTCGTGTAGTGTTTGCAGAGCTCAGCGTGGACGGAGGGATGGTTCCAGTTAAAGACCGTCCTCTGGGGGACGGACAAGAGAAGGAGGGAGGAAAGAAAGGAAGTAGGATAGGAGGGAAAGGAGGCCAGAGAAAGAAGGACGTTTTCAAAGTTACGAAATGAAAGAGAGAATGTGTCGTAACATAAATCAGATTATTCAGATTCACACGTCGATTTGTTTTTTCATCAGTTTTTAAATATGACAAACAATCCACCGTTTCACCTCCTCTTCAGACGGAGACTCCAGGCAGGACATTTATATTATTATTATATATTACCAACGCTAGATTTCTGTCTTAGACTTTATAACTGGTTGAGCAACAAACTGCACATTGACAGACACGCTATTAAAGCACCGGCTGCATGAACGGCATTATTACATTTAACAAAGAGGAGAAAGAAGAGACATGTGACAAGAAGGAGAGAATCAGGGGTAGAATAAATAAAGGTAAAGAGGCGAACAACAGAGGGGAAGAGAGTTATAAAAGACGGAGAAGAGTAAAAAGTAAAAACAAGGGCTGTCAAAGTTAATAATAACACGTTAACGCCACTCATTTCTTTAACGCATTAATGCAATTAGGTTTTAGCCGGCTCAGTTTTAAAGCGAGAGTAAAGATACTGGCATCATATAAAACTACAAAACCTGATGAATCCATCGGTACCAACCATGTCTTACTAGCTAGACGTTTAGGAGGTTAGATAACGCTCCAAACTTGCGCTAAATTTTGGCGAGGAAAAACCGGCAAAGCCATTTTCAAAGGGGTCCCTTGACCTCTGACCTCCAGATCAGTGAATGTAAATAGGTTCTATGTGTACCCACGAGTCTCCCCTTTACAGACATGCCCACTTTATAAGTTACAGCACTTCCACAGTTATTTTAACTCTTTAGACTTCCTGGTTCACGATTACGTGGATTGAATATGATTTGATTTTGTGCTCTCACGTAACTTCTGTACTTAAGTTACGCTACTTCCGGTGTTATTTACACCCAAACCGCAATCTTCTCCTAACCATAACTAAGTAGTTCCACTGTGAATGTTCTCTCTACTAATTCATGTTTTTGCATCCACTCTACTCCGCCGTTTTCGAGCTTCTAAAACGGAGACGTTTGAAAACGCTGCTGACCCCGTTTTAGTTTTAAAACTCCGGGGTTGCCTCGTCTACACATATACAGATATTTTTAAAAACAGATATTTTCCCCTCCGCTTAAAAAAAAACAAATCTGTTCACACAACCTTTGTTTTCTACAAAATATCTCAGTCCACACTTGAACGCAAAAACGATTCCAAACACTTGTTGTACTATTTACATGTCACCACAAGTGAAATCACGAGTTAAGGGTCAAGGAATTTTGTTATCAGCCTTCTCACTCCCTTTCCTTCGGCTTCATTACAGAAACACAAACTGCAGTCTTTTCCTAAACCTAACTAAGTAGTTTTGTTGCCTTTGTTGGACAGCAATAAATCAAAGTTTGTGATTCCCTACATGGAAGTGGTGAAACGATCAGTTGGCTCCTTTGTGATTTGGACTAACCCAACGGACTACGGCTGTTGAAAGAGCCCTGAGGGTCTGTATAAGGGGGTTTCTGGAGTCCAGTATGTGAAGGAGGGGTGTACAGTATGAAGTCTATATAGTGTTACACCCTCTATAAGAGGTCGTAGCTCCTCCAGGCTCGGCTGCAGACCTCCAGGGACTCTGATGGGTGGAGGACTGTAAGAGGAACAAGCTGCAGAAACACATAGTTTAAAGGAAAGACAGACTTGAACGTGTGTAATCAGTTTCAGCGTCTCGTTGTGTTCTTTGGCAGCGCGAGGTCAGTTTGATCTGATACTGAACGTGAGGGGAAATCAATATTTTGACACAGAGACACTAATAATATATCATCCACACACATAAAGAGGATTTGTCTTCTCTGCTCTCAGATCATGAAAACATCTCCTGCGCTGACTCTCTCGACCTCCTGTGAGTCGTCCACAAGTGGAAACATCAGCGTTAGTCAGTTGAAGGTTTTGTTCTCCCCTCCACCGTCCTTCAGCCTGACAGGAAGCACCAGCTTCATGGTGGAGTTGGTGTCTGATGCATTGATTTTCCTCCTCATGGTGGATTTTTGTCTTCTCTGTTCTTCAGAAAGCTGGAATGTTCTCACAAAAAATATACAAACAGGTTTGACATTTTCGCTCCACAATTATGGTCATGAGGCCGGCGGTTCTCACCCAGCGTTCATCGCTATAGCAACGAAAAGTAAAATAAAATATAACCCACAAATCAATGCATAATCCACGTTATCCTGAACCAGGAAGTATAAAGAGTGATAAACGCTGTGTAGGGACGAGGTCAAGTAACTTCTGTACTTAAGTAACAACACTTCTGTAGTTCTTTTAATAAAAACCACCATCTTTTCCAGAACCTAACTTAATAGTTTTGTTGCCTAAGCGTAACCCCCGGCTGCATCATTTTTTATTTTATTTTTTAACTACAATGGGCCTAATATGCCGTTGTAAATATCGAATCTTTTTCTCATATATTTGGCACTTTAATCTCAGAGAATATCTGATTTTTCCTTTTAAATTTATGACTTTATAATATCGGAAATTTGTGAGGTTTGTCTCGCAAATTTGCCACTTTAATCTAAGAATATTTCTCTTTTTTTCCTTATATTTACAACTTTAATCTCAGATGATATCCATGTTTTTTTCTCCTAAATTTATGACTTTATAATATCACAGATTTGTGAGTTTTTTTCTCATAAAATTGCCACTTTAATCTCGGAAAACTAAGTGGCAGCCTTAATACGCTGTCGTAAATATCAATACACGTAACACATGTCGAATCAGACTTTAATATTTGAGGAGAACTATTAAAGAGGAGGACGAGAGCTGGACGTTATTAAATGAGTTGTGTTGATCGGTGAGATGTGAAGCTGAAGGTGGTATCTTTACAGAGAGAGAGGTGGTCTGTCTCCTCTCTTTATTAAGTCCTACAGTAATGAGAGCTGATCAAAGGGACACGCTGTCTCCTGACTGACAGATCACAGACCAGGCTTTGTTTTAAACTCTTCACCAGGTACCTCTCCATCATAAATTACCCACAATCCCCTCAGGGCTGCTGACAGGTGATTATGGGCTGCTGGAGAGGACTTTCCATGACGCAGGTCATTTTAACTGTCTTAAACGGGACGTTTTCCAATAAATAATACATGTCTCACAATTCTTTTGAATCCAGACAGAAGACAGAGAAAGTAGAAGCAGAAGTAGTAGTAAAGGAACAGCAGCCGGGATGTAGTTTGTTTGTTTGTTTGCAATATACGGCATCTTCAAAAACCCTGAAAAGACCTGACAGAAAATGTTAATAATTGATTACTTGTGTATTTCAGATAAAAAATAAGCGTTAATCTCCGGTTCCAGCTTCTCAAAAGTGAGAATTTGCTGCTTTTTCTCAGTTTTATATAATTTTAACCTGAATAAGACATTTGAAGACGTCCGCTTGAGCAACTTTTAGTGAACACTTTTCACTATTTTCTGACTTTTTACAGAATAAATATTTTATAAATTGATCAGATGATGGAAAGATTCATTTAGAATGAGTTTTTCTTGGATTATAGAGAAGAGTTTCCTTCTTCAGACATCCATATTGTAGTTCAAATAAGGTCATTTATAGAAGCACTTTGGTTTCGTTTGGTTGTGTCTGATAGACGAAGAAAACTGATTTGTTTTAAGGTATTTATTTCTATGGAGGACAAAACCAAAAATAAATGATTCAATAAATAAATAAATGTCATTAAATGTAGCAAAAATAATATTATAAATACATGTAGCAATTAATTATTTGATCAAATGTGACATAAATTGATATTTCTGTTTTAATTAGCTTCTTTATTTATTTATCTTTGTTTTAATTCCCTTATTTATTTACTCTTCTGTTTAATTTTCTTTTATTTATAAATGTGTTTATTTTTCTTAATTTTAAATCTATTTATTTATTTTTGCATTTATTTTTATTTATTCATATATTTTATATTTATTTTTAAATGTATTTATTTATTTATGTATTTTGCATTTATTTTTTATGTATTTATATATTTTATATACATTTTTAAATGTATGTATTTATTTATGTTTTCTTGCATTTATTGATGTATTGATGTATTTTTTCATATATTTTATTTTTTATTTTCCCTTTTCACCCCATATTTATTTTCCCAAAACCAATTAATTTCTGTATTCTTTTCTTTATACGTTTCTTTATGCGTTTCTGTCACTCAACGTTTGTTTATTCATTAATTTATTTTTTATTTTGGCGAGTTTTGTCCTCCATAGAAGCCTCAACGTCTCCGTAATCAGAGTGATTTCTGCTCCTCTGACTCGTAGAGTTGTTGTACGTTAACTGATCTCACTGACTTCCTCCTCTTGTTATCTTCCCATCTCTCTCTCTTCCTTCCTCTTTCTCTCCTCCGTCCATCCCTCCCTCCCTCCAGGCGGCGTCCATCTCTCCGCGGAGGACTTCACCAAGGCCCAGAAGTACTGCAAGTACGCCGGCAGCGCCCTGCAGTACGAGGACGTCGGCACGGCCGTCCAGAACCTCCAGAAAGCCCTGAAGCTCCTCACCACCGGCAAAGAATGAAGGCTTTGTCCTCCTCCTCCTCCTCCTCCATCCCTCCCTCCTTCATCCCCCTCTCTCCTCCCCAGCAGCGCCGCTCTATCTGTCACTGATCTGGCCCACGGCGAGCGGAGGACGCAGGCATGAACACACACACACACACACACACACACTGAGGCCGGCCTGTGAAGAGAGACGTTCAGCTCGGCGTCAGAGGAGGACATGATGGAAATCAGTCTGTAACAATGGCTGCCTGTGTCTGACACTGTGACTGACGGACTGACTGACTGACTGACGGACTGACGGACTGACGGACTGACTACGACGGCATATGTAGGTAAAAATACAAAAATACTGAGCTCTGGTAATATTCTGAGAAAAAACTCAAAATTTCCGAGTTTAAACTCGTAAATATACAAGAGAAAAATCTTGGATAATTTCTGAGATTAAACTGGCAAATTTACGAGAAAAAACATACAAATTTTCAAGATTATTAAATTGTAAATATACAGGGAAAAAAATCTGATATTCTCTGAGATTAATGTGGCAAATTAACAAAAAAAAACTCATGCATTCTCTCTCTAAAGTCATAACTTTCGGAGAAAAAATGCAAATTTCCGTGATTATTAAATTGTGAATGTACGGGGGAAAAAATATGATATTCTCTGAGATTAATGTGGAAAATATACGAAAAAAAATCAGAATTTCCAAGATTATATAATTGTAAATTTACGAGAAAAAAATGAAAATTTTCGAGATTATTAAATCGTAAATATACGGGAAAAAATCTGATGTTCTCTGAGATTAAAGTGGCAAAATTAAGAGAAAAAAATGTATTAATTTCTGAGATTATACAGTCGTAAATTTGCAGGAAAAAAAATTACAAATTAAAAAAGAAATGCAAATTAAATCAAATACATCTTCAACTTGGAAATTCTTTTTTCAGAATTAGATTTTTTTCTCGTAAATTTGCCACTTACATTTCAAAGAATATCCAATTTTTTTTCTCGTAAATTTACAACTATTATCTATGAATTTCTGACTTTGTTTCTCTGAATATTACCCCCCCCCCCCCCCGCTTCCCCCATCCCCCGAATGGTAGAGCCAGGCAGCTAATTAGCTTATTTTAGCACCTAGCTGTTTTTACCGTTCGGATCCAAAAGATGAGATTTGACGAGTCGGTGAGCTTTAGAGGTGACAGGCTAGCTGTTTCCATCTGCTCCCAGTCTTTATGCTAAGCTATGCTAACTGTAATAGGACAGATACGAGACTGACATCAATCTTGTCATCAGACTCTCTGCAAGACAGCAGCTAAGCGTGTTTCTGAAAATGTTGAGGGATAAGTGGTTAGCTGACATGCTACGTAGCAAACTACGACACTAACAGACAGCTGACGGACGGACTGAACATCGTTTACAAGCAGACGATCAACCAGGAGTGAGTTCAGACAGCAGCTTCATCCATAATATCAGAGGAAAAACTGATCCCAGAAACATCTTGATGTGTGATAACGCAGCAGAATGTAACGACACTTTAATTTAACTCCGTGTTTTCTGTTTTACGAGTTAATCTGTCTCGTTGTGTTTCATCGTGTTTATATCGACAATAAAGAAATTGAACTTGACAGTAAATCCGAGAGTACATATCGCTGCTGCTGCTGCTGCTGGACTGTTAATCCTCAGAGACGTCCTCTGACGTTTGCTTTCTTGGAGGTTTTTGAACGATCACTTTCTCTGTATATGTGGATTATTAATCTGACAGCGGGCGGCCGTCTTTCTTTCTTCCTGGTTGGTATTTAGCATTTAAGTTTCTCTGAAATTCTTTGAGTGGGACTTCTTCACAAAGATCATCTGTCAGATTCACTTTGAATAAAATATTTGAAATGATGATACTCTGTGTTTGTTGTGTTTAGAGCTGCACTCACTGGATGTGACATCATCTGTGATGTTAACTGGCACCTTGTTTTATTAATTCTCTTTACAAACTGGGTTCACCGTTTTGATGTCATATTATACCCAAAGACTATATATAGAAGCAAAGAGACAAAACTACAGTGTTGTTTTTAACAACAGCCACTGCCGCCATTTTGGACTGAAAACCCTCATTATATTTATTTCCAAATCTTTTTTTATTACGTTTTTTTTGCAGACATGGCAAAGAGGTCATCTTATCAAATGTAGAACATAACTCCGTGACCGTGACATGAAATAAAAACAGAAAAAGGACCACCCCATGCTGGTCTTGGTCACACAAAAGGGAGAAAATTAAATACATAGAAAAAAAATAATAGTAATAAATTAAAATAATTAAAAATAGTAAATAAATAAAAAGAAAAAATTCTATGAAATCAAATAATGGATTTAGTTGTTTTTTTTTAAAGCTTATTATATTAATATTATTTTATTCAATACCGGCCATTTTGGTAGAATATGACAATAGATTATAAATTATTTTGTTTTATTTTGTAAAGCACTTAGGACGTAATATAAATAACTAATACAAATTTGAAATATGTGCATCAAACACATACAATATATAAGCACAGTATAAGTAAATATAAATTAAAATAAAAAATGCTGCAATGTGATTAGACAAATAGTCATGACTGAATACCAAAACATGGTCATCAAAGAAGGAGGAGGAGGAGAAGGTAACTGATCGTCTATGTCTGAGTAGGAAACATGTGTTTCTAATTTAGTTCATAACGATGTTTTCTGAAGGAAACAGGAAGTTACAAACCTCCAGTTCAAAGTGTCTCAACTCGTCTTAAAACTTTACCTCCTCACACAGTCCGTCTCTGCACTGAGTCACGTTACTTCATCTTTGGGATCATAAACAGACACATTCGTACGACAGCGTATTACGGTCATTGTAGGTAAAAAAAAAAAAAAATGCGAGAATAAAGTCGTAATATTACGAGAATAAAGTCGTAATATTACGAGAATAAAGTCGTAACTTTACGAGAAAAGAAGTCGCAAAATTATGAGAATAAAGTCGGAACTTTGCGAGAAAAATAAGTTGTAATATTACAAGAATAAAGTCATAACTTTACGAGAAAAAAAGAAAATAACACGTAAAATTATTACTTTGTAATATTATGACTTTATTTTCGAAATCTCAGATTTTTTTTTTTTCCTCAATTTCCCCTGGTATAGTCTGTTATCTGCTTTTCAAATTAAAAGTATTTTTCTGTCTCACTGGGTGTATCTCATGTCTCTCCTGGTCCGTTTGTTTAAATCTATAGAAGTTGTTTTTTTTACCTTTAAGAGCTCTGATTCCAGTCTTCTGTCATAAACCTGGTTTTATTTAGCGAGTCGATCTGCCAGGAACAGAACGTTTTTCTTTTTTGTTGATGTTACACAATCTGCTGAATATCTCTCCTCTCTCCAGCTCTTCTCTCTCCTCAAAATGTAGTGTTTTTAGAGTGGAGTTTGTTGGGAAGTTTTTCTGTTCTACTCGCGTATAAAGAATACTAAATAAAGTAGTGAGTGAGGTTGTGATGGACAGTTCCCATCATAATGCAGCCTCCTCACTCACCGTTTTATCAGCAGGAAAATCAGTTTAAAGTCAAATGAGACGCAGCGTCTCTTTGTTCTCTTTGACCTCCAGCTTTATCACAACATGTTCATCATGTTTAACATCTCTGTTGTTTCTCTGACGATGTTGTTGCTGTTTGAACCTTTTCTTTTCCTTTTATTTTGGTGGTATTGTTAGAAGTATTCAGATCCTTTACTTCAGTAGAAGTAGTAATACTAAAGTTTAAAAATACTTCATTACAAGTAAAAGTTCCAAATGTTGCTCAAGTAAAAGTATTATCAGCAAATTGTACTTAAAATAACAAAAGTGTTTTATTATTATATAATATAATATTACTCTGTTTTTATTACATGTTAGAGCATTTTAATGCTGTAGTTCCACAATGTGGAGACAATTTTAGATATTTAGTTATACTACTGGGTAGATTAGTAGTATAGTATGCTGACATGGTAACACTTTAAAATAACCATCATTAATAAATGGTAAATTGATAGTTAATTTACGTGAAAAACTTCTGATATTCTCGGAGATTAAAGTGACGAATTTACGAGAAAAACTCACAAAATTTACTATATTATTAAATTGTAAATTTATGAAAAAAAAACATATACAGCATATTCGGGCCATTGTAGTTAAAAAATAATAATATAAATGATGCAGCTGGGGGATGGGGGGTAATATTCAAATAAAAAAAGTCAGAATTTCAGAGATTAAAGTCATAGATTTACGAGAAAAAAATCTACTCTGCGAGATTCTAAAGTCATAACTTTACTAGAAAAAAAACTGGGATATTTTCCGAGATTAAAGTGGCAAATTTACGAGAAAAAAACGAATTCTGAGAAAAGACTAAGAATTTCAAAATTTAAAATGGATTTGATTTAATAATCTTGAAAATTGTATTTTGCTTTCTTTCTCGTAAATTTGCCAATTTAACCTCAGAGAATATCAGATCAGTAGTTACTCTCCACCACTGTATTTTTTTTAATATTATATTTATTGGTTTGTTGTTCATTTTAAAACAACAGAACAAACATTCACAAACGTCCCTAATAATCACATTCTCGGTACAAAGAAACTTAATAAACCTAATATTAATATAAAATAAGCCATTATAGATACAGGAAAAACATATTATATACAAAGAATAGATATATAAGTAAAAAGAATATACACAAGTAAAAGAAATAAAATTTAAAACAATAAAATAAAATAAAATCTATTTATATATACATATACAGTATATACTGTATACATATATACATACATACACATATACGCACACGCAGTATATACACATACAAAAACACATATACATATAATCAATTAAAAAAAACAGTGTACAATTCAGTCATCATCCTATTCTAAAAAAATAAATAATAAAATAAATAAATAAAGTAGTAACTCTCCACAAGAAAAAAATCTAATCTGCGAGATTATAAAGTCATAACTTTACTAGAAAAAAAACTAGTAAAGAATTGTGCAAAATAAATAAAATAAATAAAGTAGTTTCTCTCCACCACTGTATTAAAAATAGAACCTCCTTATGTTTTCTGTTATTTTAATGAGGTTCTGATCTGAGTGTGTTTGACTGATTTTATTTTGAAAAGTTGGCCCTGTATGCGTCCAGCTACATTGCTACATTTTGACAACTTGACCGGAAGTGTATTGTTCCATTCCTTCCAGCTTGACTCAGCTTCGACTCCTCGACTCTCCGCTGTTTCTGTTCGCTCTCAGTGGAAGAAGAAGAAGCATCTTCACACCGCCTCCGGTACCGGGGGAGTCCGGGTTAGTGAAGAGTAACCACCGGGCAGGAGAGCAGCAACATCTCTCTCTCCATCTCTCTCCAACTCTCTCAATATCTCTCCATCCAACCTCTCCAAACTTTGGAGAGCTTTTACGCGTCACCGAGGCGCGCTGTGGATTTTGCCTGAAAAAGTTTGAGCTCAAGAAAAAGTTCCTTCCAGACTTTGTGGAGTCAGAATGCTCCTTCAGGAGGACCAGCTGCTGCTCCACTGAACACATGTGAGTCCTCACACATTCAATATTCACATCCCACCTGAATATATGGAGCTTTATGGTGGTTTTGGTGGTTTTGATGGTGGTATTGGTGGTGTTTATGTTGGTGTTTCCATTAGAACCTAACTGAACATCTTCATGTTAGAAGGTGGTTTTGATGGTTTTGATGGTGGTAATGGTGGTTTTGATAGTTTTTATGGTAATATTGGTGGTTTTGATGGTTTTGATGGTGGTATTGGTGGTATTGGTGGTTTTGATGGTGGTATTGGTGGTTTTGATGGTTTTGATGGTCGTTGTGATGGTTTTGATGATGGTATTGGTGGTTGTGATGGTTTTGATGGTGATATTGGTGATTTTGATGGTTTTGATGGTGGTATTGGTGGTATTGGTGGTATTGATGGTATTGATGGTGTTTCCGTTAGAAACCAAAATGAACATCTTCATGTTAGAAGCTTCGGTGCATTTTGTCTCCCAGCAGCAGCTTTTTATTCTTCATTAAATGTGATTTATATATATATATATAATGATATAACCAGTCAGTGTGTAGAGTTGTATTTTTTTGTGGTGTTTTTCTAAAATCTGCTGCTGAAACTTCTTCATTGTTTGTTCAAGTTGATCCAAAGTGAAGCTGCAGCTCTTCGGTCTGTCTAAACTTTGACATTGAACTTCTGTTTCTTTAAAAGACAAGTTAATACCCCCTCTCCTCCCAGAGCTCCCATTGTTCCCAGTGCTACCAGAGTGTGTTGATTAACCAGTTAGAAGTTGTGACTCTGTGATTGAGCTGCAGTTTGATTTAAAGAGGAACATATTGAGTCTTTTCTCTAGTGACCTGAGAGCTGAACTCTCCGCTGGAAAACCCAGAGAAGCTGTTTTCCATGATACTGCTGCTGCTGCTGCTGCTGCTGCTGATGATGATGATGATGATGTTTACACTCAACTCAGCGACATGAAGACACTTCATTCTCTTCTGACAAGTCAAAGTCCTGAATATTAATCATAAAAGTCTCTATTAAAGTAGAGATATTCGGTAACCATCACAGACCTGTAGGGGAGGTTATAATGATGCTCATGTTAGATAATAAACTCAGATTCCTGTATTCAGTTAACTCCTCAGTTACATGAAGATCTAAAAGTTTTCTTCAGGAATGAAAATCTGATTTTATTTATTTATTTATCTGTTAGTTTATTTCAACACAGTCTCACGGCAGTTCGTGAAAGAGTCATGAAATTTAATACATTTGATTCGTTTACATATAGACAAATTTCCCTTTTTTTTTCTAATGACACTAAGAACGACTTTCAACGATGTGTTTTTCTTGCGTTTTGCTACGAATGTCCAGCAACACGTGACGCAAGAGTCATTATCCGCCCCAGTCTTTTCAAAATAAAACTACTTAGTTAGGTTTAGGCAACAAACTACTTTGTTAGGTTAGGAAAAAGATCGCAGTTTGGGTTTAAATGACACCGGAAGTAACGTAACTTAAGTATGGAAGTCAACGTTGACTTCTGGTTTCACGCTCCACATGAACACCGGCCTCCTGGGAGAAAGTCCTGTAATTTTGACCCACCCATCCACCCCGACCTTCTCCCTACGCGGTGCTCGCTGCTCTCTAGACTTCCTGGTTCACAATTACGTGGATTACAAATGAAATTATTTTGTGCTGAGGGTCACGAAAAACGTGAAATTTGTGTCTATGTACACAAATCAATACATTAAATTTTGTGACTACTGATGTGCGACTGGGCTGATTTATCATATTCTGTGTGTTCTCTTCGGCCCAGATGTCAAGCAAACATCAGTCCGTCCTCTCCGTACTCATGTTTAAGATGTGTTTCACCTGTGTCCATCTCAACAAATACCAGCACAGGCAGCCCGCGTTTTGTTTCACTTGGGAACGGTCCGCCTTAAAATAACTCCAGAAGTGCTGCATTTCTCCCGTGTGAAACCAGAAGTCAACGTTGATTTATTTGTCACATAACTTCGTACTTAAGTTACAGCACTTCCAAAGTTATTTAAACCCAAACTGCGATCTTTTCCTAAACCTAACTAAGTATTTTTATTTTGAAAAGACTGGAGCGGAAATTGACTCTTGCATCCCGTGTTGCTGGACATTAAAACGCACAAAAAAATATGTCGTTGAAAGTCGTGCTGAGCGTCACGAAAAAAAAAAGGGAAATTTGTGTCTATGTACCCGAATCAAACAGATTACTTTTTGTGACTATTTCACCACCTGCCGTGAGACTGAGTTGGAGTATTATTTTGATAAATACAGGTGAAACTAGGACCAGAGTAGGAAAGTTCATCAAATTTTGGGCTAAAAGAATGTCGTTTAGACCTTTTTAATGCCCTTAAATGTCAAAATGAATCGAATTTGGACGTTAAACTGTCCAAAACTTTGTGATACTACAGTGTAATAAAGATCAGTACATCATCGTTGTGTTTGTTGGTCGGATGGTCGGACTTGCTGGAGTTAAGTGAGGAGTATATTTCAGGTAATGTTGGGGAGTATTGTTGAATACTTAGTGTGATTTTGACCTCAGTGAGTTTCTGTTGTCATCCTGTGTGATGCTTCTGTGTGAGAAAAGGACAGGAAGTGGATTTTATTGTGAAGTGTCTGGTTGGTAAATAAACAAGTGGCGGTGGTTTTAATGTTGGGAGGTAGAGATAAAAGTGATCATGTTGGAGTCTTTATCAGAACCTCATAGCGATGTTAAGACGATGTTATAAGAGTTGGACGTGTCCACAGCGACTCTGGACTCTATCAAAGAGCGTGTTGTTGAAGGTGGACGCCGTCACTGCCAGCTGTTACACAACCCGAGAAGGCCATAACGCCCCACAGAACACACCGTGGTCCCAAGGAGGTGGAGGATGTCTTTAAAAATACCATCCTGCTGCTGACAGGAAGTGCTCCTCAGGTGTCACCTGGGACACCTGAGGACGGGTCACAGCTGGTAACATGATGACATAATGTAGAAGTTCAGGAATGTGTTTTAATTAAAGTGACGGGGTGATTTGATCCTGGTGACATTATTCGGAGGAGGAGGAGGAGGAGGAGGAGTTCTCTCCCTGCAGTCAGAGGAATCACATAAAACAGGCTGAAAACAGCCATGAGGAGGTGAAGAAGTCTCTCAGAACACCTGAATTACAACATGCTGAAAGGTTATTATGGAGTTATTGCCAATGATGCCAAAAATATTCTGCCTACTGCAGCTTTAATCAACGACGGAGGGTCGTATGGAAACACCTTGGGTTTCACACATTGCAGGAAAAGCAGAGCTAGACATCACGGCTAAAGTTGCATGCTAAACGTTATCGTATTGCGGTAACGTTGCGGTAGAGCCAGCCGTCGCTCTCATCTCCGTGGTCAAATGGGCCGACGCTACAACTGTAGAGCACCCAGATACTGACATTTATGTTCTCTGCATTGAAACGGCCCCGATGGAGCTGATCATAGATGGATAAAGAGAACGGAGCTGACGGGAGAGCTGGAGACCACCTTGGAGAAATTAGAGGAAGTAGACACGTGGCACTACGTCTGCTTTTCAAAATAAGGTGTTAACAAAGGGAACTGTATATACAAAATACATCTATGGAAATAAGATTGATGGATTATATTCACCAGGAGTATAAAACATTACATGTCCCTTATAAATTAAAAAGAAAATACCACTAATCTGTGAGGGAAATGTCTTTATATTCTTTGATTTTTGGGTTGCTGGATAATAAATAATTCCTGACAATGACTGATATTCTAAGAAAGGCCAAAATATGTCCGAAAAATGTCTAAAATATGTCTGAAAAAAGGCAGAAAAAATGCCAAAGCATGTCCGAAATATTTCCCCAAAAATGCCTAAATATGTCCGAAAGAAAGGGCCTAAAAAAGACAGAAATATGTTCAAACAAAAGCCCGAAATATGTCTGAATAAAAGTCTGAAAAACGTCTGAAATATTTCCAAAAAAAAGGCTGAAAAAAGTATCGTCAAACAGATTGGTGCAAAAGTATGTCAGAAATCAAACAGTCTTAGAGAAAGAAACATGAGAAAGTGTGAAGGACGATAGAGGAATAATCACTAGTTACAGCCCACTAAACCACTCGTGGAAAGTTTTTTTTTTTCTTAATTTAAAGGTGACTTTCTGAGGGTTCTTTTGGTGTGAATCCCTCCGTGTGATTGTGTGATCCAGGACTTCTTCGTCTTCTTCTTCTTGGACCACAAAATGTCTGACTCCAGGCGGCCGGCTGCCGTCCAGCCCTGCAGACACATGAATCGCTCTCTTTATGTGGTCGCGTCCGCAAGCCTTGTTCGCTGACCTCGCTCCGCTTGTCATTTCCATAGTGAGGAGGGGAGGAGGGAGGAGGGAGGAGGGGAGACGAGGAAACAAGACGCACGAGTTGACAAAGAGGCGAGTTTTCTTTAATGTCAGGAGCTGCATGAATTTGCAGCTCTGAGCTGGACGATGAAACCAAACCGAGTTCTGTTCTCTCTCTCTGCTTTAAACATGTATGATGCCCATTCACACACTGAGAGCAGCTGAGAGTAAATTGAATTAAAAGTTCACTAAGTCTCAGTCTTCATCTCTTTTACATCCTCCACCTTGAGTTCAGCCGCCGCCTCGACTTCTTCAAACACTCGGAGATCCTCCGCTGCTCCGGAGACAAACACACCTCTTCCTGTCTGTCCAAACTTTAAGATCAACTTTATCATTATTCATGATGATCTTCTGAGCTTTAACTAGCAGCTGGAACAAGAAAAGTGTTGGTTCACACCTGAAGTTTACCTGATTCAAATCACAGCTGATGGATGTTAGGGCCGTCCAAATTCCATTTTACGCCACTAATTGCTTTAACGCATTAACACAACTTGTGATTTTTAGGTTGTAGCGGACTCAGTTTTAAAGCTAGAGTGAAGATACTGGTATCATGTGAAACTAGAAAACCTGATGAATCCAAAGGTACCAACCATGTCATACTAGCTTGTCATGAAGGAGGTTATATAACGCTCCAAACTTGTGCTAAATTTTGGTGAGGAAAAACTGGCATGGTCATTTTCAAAGGGGTCCCTTGACCTCTGACCTCCAGATATGTGAATGTAAATGGGTTCTATGGGTACCCACGAGTCTCCCCTTTACAGACATGACCACTTTATGATCATCACATGCAGTTTGGGGCAAGTCATAGTCAAGTCAGCACACTGACACACTGACAGCTGTTGTTGCCTGTTGGGCTGCAGTTTGCCATGTTATGATTGGAGCATATTGTTTATGCTAAATGCAGTACCTGTGAGGGTTTCTGGATCAATATCTGTCATTGTTTTGTGTTGTTAATTGATTTACAATAAGAAATATAGACATACATTTGCATAAAGCAGCATATTTGTCCACTTCCATGTTGATAAGAGGATTAAATACTTGACTAATCTCCCTTTAAGTTGGAGCTGGAGTCCGGGTGCAGTTAGCCTAGCTTAGCATAAAGACTGGAAGCGGGGGGAAACAGCTAGCATGGCTCGGTCGGTTTCTTCACAGAGACAACACGACTCCAGCAAGTCAACTAACAGTTCCAGCACGTAACTTTGGTGTTTTTTTACATTTCCGTTTGTTTGTACGATTTGGAAAAAAATATAAAATTGCGATTGTTTCGACTGATATTTAAATTTTGCGATATCAGAGGTGAATGATAATTTTTACATCATTATTCTTATTTTCATTGAAAAACATGTTAAAATGATTATGGTAACAAACAAAGATGTTTTCTTAAGTCTGTAGAATATGATGAGTAGGGCAGGATATCTCTACAGAACCACAATATTTCATTTAATACATTTAATTAATAAAAGAAAAAATTAAACAGAAGAGTAAATAAATAAATAAGGGAATTAATACAAAGATAAATAAAAAAAGAAGCAAATTAAAACAAGAACTATACATTTATGTCACATTTTATCAATTAATGAATGGCTACGTTTATTTTTAATATTATTTTTGCTACTTATGACTTATGAATTATTTATGAATTAATTAATTTGTTTATTAATTTGTTTATTTATAGAGTCATTTATTTATGATTAAATTAAGAATTTCTAGCAGCCTGAAAGTTTATTTCCAGGACCTCCTCGCAAATAAGGATAAATAAATAAGTAAATGAAAAAATAAATAAATAAATAAAGGTAAAATAAATAAATAAAACAAATGCACAATGAAACATAAAAAACATGTGAAGTTGTGATTGGCTCCTCGTGTTGGCTGATGTCATCAATGAGGAGCCAATCGGCAGCAGACACAGCTGAGTGTCATCAGTCAGTGATCAGTCAGTCTGGAGGGAGATCCAACAGAACGACAGCTGAAGGTGAGCTGATGTCCTTCATCCATCCGTCATTCAGCTGAAGTCACCAGAGAGACGACAGGTGGAATCTGACAGTCAGCCAGTAGAAACTGTGTCTTCATTATTTACCGTATTATTGACGTGCTGATTCAGGCGTGTTGTGAAGGACTGAAGGAACCAGTCTGGTGCTAATGAGGTCTGGTTTCCACTGCTGGGACTTAACAACGTGCAGCTCCTCATAACATGAACCTTTAAAGAGCTGTGAGCTTCCTCCCGGTGTTCCCAGCGCTCTTCTCTCTTCATGTTGTTATGTGGCCCCGCAGGGCCGGCTGCAGCCCTTCAGCGGCCCGAGGCCACGTTCGGATTTGGAGACATGAAGGCTTATTAACCTTTTCATTATGAAGAAATTAAATGTGATAATATTAGATATGTGCATCTGTTGACATCTGTCCGTCCAGCGATGTTACCTCCTGACCCAGACTCGGGCTGATGTGTTAAGCGTGGCACTGTGCGCCTCCAAACTAAATCCAGGTCTGTTTGGGGGCCACCATCAGCTGGTCAGTCGGCTAAAACAACTTTAATCCTTTGTGTATTAAAGTAAAGGCTGTCCTTCTACAAACTAAAGCAGTAGCATCATGGTGGTGACCGATGTGGTTGTTGTGATGTGACGTCACATCTGAAAATGTGGTTTACTTTAAATAGCAACATTTAGAAAAGGTGCCGTTGTTCTGGAGCCACAGAGGGACCAGTCACTGTTCGTGTCTCTAACCTTAAATCAAGTATTTAATTTATTTGCACAATGAGGCAGAAATGCATAAAGAAATGTAAAAAGAAACGAATACAGAAATAAATACGTTTGGGTGAAATGCAAAGGAATAAAGAAAGAAAGAAATGCATAGATACATAAACATACACATTTATAAATAAATAAAAAATAAATGCAAAAATCAATAAATACATTTTAAAATTAATAAAAACAAATACAGAACAAATAAATACATTTGGGGAAATCGATAAAGCGTGAAATGCAAAGGAAAAATTGTGCATAAATAAATAAATACATACATGTAAAAATAAATATAAAATATATTAAAAAAAAATTAAAAACTAAATAAGAAATAACTGTAAAACTAAATAAATAAATATACACATTTGAAAATAAATATAAAATATAGAAATAAATAAATGAAAAATAAGTGCAAAAAAAATTAATTACATTTTTAAAAATTAATGGAAATAAATACATTCAATTAAAGATAAATTAAGGAAGAAACCAATTAAAACAGAAATATCAATATATGTCACATTTTATAAATTAATTAATGGCTGCATTTATTTTTAATAATAATTTTGCCACATTTAATGACATATTTATTTGTTTATCATGTTATTTTTTTTATTATTTTATTTTTTATTTTGTCCGGTATCATCAGCCCGGTTTGGGTCACATGATCCTGTCAGATCAGACTGTTGTTATCAGATGAGCTGCAGAGTCTCGTCAACATGTTTCAGGGCGTCAGCCTTTAAAAACTCTCTCCTCTGGGTCTTCTGTAGAAACCGGCAGGTTTCAGTTTGTTTTAGTGCCAGAACATAATCGGCTGAGTTGAGTAACACTGAGAAAACATCAGAGTGTTGAAATAAAACATTTGTTATACTGAGTTTATCTGCCAAACATAATAAACACGTTCAGTACGGGGATTTCTCCTGCTGATGGACGTCGACTCACAACAATAAAAGGCTGATAGTTTATCAGCTAACGTTAGTCATTTTTAAATTCACCAAACTTTAGTTTTTTTAAGGGCAGACTTGTGGATGTTTTGGCATTGAACCCTGATGACCTTTAGACGACGGCTTCCTCCACCTGTTGGTGAGCAGATAAGAGCGTCTCGACCTCCATCCAGACAATAATAATATGATATAAAATGTTAGAAAACAGCGGAAAAATGCTGACGTCTTTATTCTTTAACACTCTGAAACCTCAAAATATTAAATTTATAAAGATATGAAACAGACGAAAGCAGTGACATTGACGAAGCTGTCGATGTGATTTTATCAGTTTTAAAGGTCAATTAATTTGGTTGAACCACAAACTCTCGTCTCATTAGCGGCTCAGGTGTCTTTTAACATCAGCATCACCTGATGGAGCAATTTGATTGGCTCTCTTGGGGGTTGAAGGTGTAAACACAAATTATGATTTATGCATACCGTACCCGACTGTTTTCATCCAATCAACTGCAGTAGTTTATGAGATAATAGTGAAAATGCTTTTAAAAATTGTTCTACGTCATTGTGAGCATGTTGGGCTGCGGACTCTTAGTCTTAGCTTTTATGTCTCTTTATTTATTTTATTTTGAAAATGATTTACAGCGATGAATATGCAATTAATTATGATTAACTGTGAACAATCATGCCATTCATTTTGATTAAACATTTTAATGGATTGACAGCCCTATAATATATATATTTCCCATTATCTGACGATTATTTAGACCCAATATTTATGGTGAAAACCACAACAAGTTGATATTGTTGCACTAACTGATGTCCTCTGTTCCTGCAGGGAGTCCTGTACAGGCAGCGCAGGAGGAGGAGGAGGAGGAGGAGGAAGAGGAAGGTGGAGGCTCCATCATGTCGTCCCAGTCGTCCTGCTGTGGATGAGTCTGCACAGAGACGGTAGGATCACCACTCTTTTTGATCAGAACAGGAAGTGTCAGGACGGATAGATTTAGTCTCTAATCGAGCAGCTGACCTGACCCGTTGCTCTCACAGCTGTTCATCTGAAGAAGAGTCAATCCCACCGAGTAGAAGGTGGAGACTTTAATTTCCCCTCACCTGAGATTTAATCAACATCTTTTACACATGAGGAGCCTCAAATCTAAAACTTTAACACAAAACTTCAGCTGCAATAAAACTCTGCCTGAACATTAAGGGTATGCTATCACAGCTGCAGCACAACAGCGACCCAATCTGGGAACCCTTCATCTATCGGTCTGATGAAGGATAAGCCTCTGGTGCAACCCGTTCTCACTCCCAATCATAAACCACCGTTTGGTCATAAAGTAGCCGAGAACTCAACTTTATACAAATGAGGAACATGCGATGTGACTGTCCGTCTCTTGAATCGCACCGCCACACTACCAGAATGCATTGAACGGCTGATTACATAGACAATGAATGGGAAGCGTGGAAAGGACGGAGGCTGTGGACACGTACCATAACACGAACTAAGTGGTTGTGTTGCCTAAACTTAACTTCCTGTGAAAACAAAATTTATGTTGAAAGGACGCTATGCATGTAACGAGCATATATTGACACGCCATCAATATGAGGGTCCTCACAAGTATAGTGTTTATGGTTCCCATTAATCTCCATCACACCGTCAGTCAGTCGACCGCCGCAGAAATCCATCAGAAAAGAATCAGCTGTGAGAGCAAATCAACAGAAATCTCTTGTTCTGACACAACGAGGCCGTCGGTTAGATGATGAGTGGAGCTGTGAATCATTAGGACTCATTACATGTAATGATGTTAGTGTCCACAGTAAAGTAAAGTCCATTATTATGTGGAGATATTTTAATTAAAATTAAATCTGAATGGGAGTTTGTGTTATGGCCACGAGGCATTAAATTATTATTATAATTAAACATAGCAGAGAGTTGAGAACTTCACAGGACGACTGTGCTTTTAATGACTAAATGTTAAATTAGATTTAATTCTCCAATGTCATAGTGATGATTAAACTTGAGAATTACCCTCTACTGTAAAGACTAACGCTGTCTTTCATTTCATTTCATGCTATAAGATGCTTTTAATTTAATATAATATGAACGTGTTTTGTTTTTCCATGTTTTCTGCTGCTGTTGGAAGAAACGTTCTGACTTGAATAGAAAACTTTTTGTGTCATTGTCCTGCTAAAGAAAGCTCTTTGTGTGCTTCATGGGAACATCAGTGTTCATCTGACAGCAGTGATTTATATGATTTCCATCTATTCCTTCCTGCCCATGTTTCCATCTTCCATACACTTGTTTCCTCTTCGCTTCCTTCATTTTGTCTCTTTTTGTGTTTTTTTACTCATATTTTCCGTCTCTGTTGCCGGAGCAACGCCTCGTTGTCTTGTCTTGTCATGTCATGTGCTTTCATTAACAAAAAACGCTCGCCGTCGTGTTTGCAAGAAAAAGTCACGACTCATTTCATGAAATCTGTCTGTCAGATATCGTTCACATCTGGTTCACATCTGGTTCCTTCTGTCATCATTGTGAAGTGCTTTTATTTGATCGATCGGTAGGGTGGCACCGATTTAGAAAAAAAATGTAATTGCGATTATTTTGGCTGATTATTGGAGATATTAGAGAGAATTATTCTCATTTTCATTGAAAAACATCAAAATGATTATGATGTGATCTCTGCAACACCACAATATTCAATTTAAAATGGTGTTTTGACACATTTCACTTTTAACAAATACTGCGATTTGACAGTTGCAGTAGGCTTTATTGAGATTATCGATAACATGTCCAATAATTGTGCAGCCCTGTCGATCAGTTACTTTATTGGATCATTTCTTCATTTGTTCGTACTCTCAATCCCTCTTTCATTTGATTGTTCAATCATTAATTTTTTGCTTAGTTTGATTGATTACTTGTGTGTTTTTTCTATAGTTTATTGGATCATTTCTTCATTGGTTCGTACGCTCGATCAAATGAAGAAAGTTTTGTTTGATCGATCACTTTTTTGTTCAGTTAATTGCTCAATTATTTGTTTATTCATTCATACAAAGAACCTCAATAAGTGCTCTCTGTGTGTGTGATGATGTCACTGTTGTGTCTGTAGGGACTGCAGTATTGACAAGCCAACCGCAATGTTCATGTGTTTTCTGTTTTGAAGTCTTTGCAGCGGGAGCGCCGCGTATTTCTGCTACGCTACAAAAGGCAGCAGCGTGACGAGACGCTGAGCGTCTACTCTGCGCTGAACGCTGCATGTTTGTTGTTTTTTTTCTGGTCGCCGATAGTTGAAAAATGTTCAACTTTGGGTAAAACGCTGCGCTCGTCATTGCCACTATTTATTCAGCCGTCCAATCACAGTGGAGGAGGGGCGGGACAAATACCACACAGACCAACCGCCACATGTAGGCTACAAGAGCTGAACAACAACAACAACAACAACAACAATGGACAGTTTTACTTCTGCAGATATTCCGTATCTTAGCAACCAGACGCAAGCAGAGCGTCTCGGCTGAAAATAAAAGAGATGTACTGTACCTCATTGCCTTTCTCTGTCCTAATAATAGCCTAACAATAAAGCTTATTTATACAGCGCTAAAATCAGGATGAATGAAGTAATTTGCAAAAAAAAAATTAGAAAAATTGTACTAATACCACATAGGGCGCTGTTTGTTGAGCCAATTCTTGTCACCGCAGGAGAAACTCCTTCACCGCGACCGCTCTGTATGTCAGTCGGTCATCTGGAAAGTTAAAAGTTCAAAAAGTTGGTTCCCCCCCAGAAAGAGAACTGAGAGATTAAGTGATTTAGTTGAACATGAAGTTGGGATCTGATGAAGTGGAAATGTACCAAACACACACAGTAATGTGATATTAAGTGTTTCATTAAATGTTATTTGAAAGGTTTGACCGGAGCCAGCTGAGGTGATCAGATCTGGATGGAGTCAGTTGAGGTTGAGGTCAGGTCGAGTTCAAAATGCTTTCCTTTTGCTAAAGTACGCCAGAAATAGCCTAAAGTACACATTGCATTTGATCTACTTTTTCTTTTTCTGTCCTTTAAATATTTACAGTGCAGTGTGTTAAATGGGAGAGGGCAATAGAGTACTCAAGCTGTTTGAGTTAGTCGTACTCAAAGCAATTGAGGCAATGAGTTTCCTCAAAGTTGTTAAAGGTCCCATATTGTAAAAAGTGAGATTTTCATGTCTTATATAATATAAAGCAGGTTTAAGTGCTTTATAAATACTTTAAACTATCAAAACGTTCAATATACGGAGAAATACACACAGCCCGTATTCAGAAATTGTGCGTTTGAAACAAGCCGTTACAATTTCTGTCCATTTGTGATGTCACAAATATACAATATTTAGAAAATTACACGGTTTTAAACAAAAATATTCTAAATGCATCTTAGTTTTATCAAGTAAATAACATCAGCTGACAGGAAGTAAACATGGACCCAAGCTGTTGCCTAGCAACGCAATTCCATTGCAATTCCGTTGAAATTTGCTAAAACGGAGCGTTTCAGACAGAGGGTAAATACAGGTATATTCAGGCAGACAGTATGAGGAAAATAAAGGGTTTTTTTAACATTACAGCATGTAAACATGTTCTATTAGAAACACAAAATACAATATGAACCTGAAAATGAGCACGATATGGGACCTTTAAATTTTGAGTCTCATGATTTTTTTAGTTTAATAACTCAATGTCTTATAGTCTTAAATAGTGTGTTTGTGTGCTGCTAACTTAATCCGATGGGAGAGGTGAATTAAAACCTTTAAGTGACAGTAACTGAAAATATTTGAGTTGACTTTATAAGCACTTTTACTGTTATTAATAGGTGCAAGTAGCATGACATCCAAATATTCAAGCTCTGAAAACATTTAACTTTTAAGTTCATCAACTTTTAAAAACGTTTAAGGCAAACAGTTGCCCTATTTTTTTTTTTTTAGTTCTGTAAAGTTGTTGGTGTTTACGGTGCCGACACACAGTCGCGTTCTTCCACACCAAACTGGGAAAACATTTTCTTTATGAAACCTTTTATAACCCAAACTCTGGGACGGAGCCGTCCACATACTTCTGGCCACATTCTGTTTTCTCTTTAGATCAGAGACGGAGGAGGAAACGGTAATGAGGGAGGACGGAGACAGAAGGTGGAGAGCTTCTTGGCTGTTAATGTTTTTTCATGTTCGAGCCAATAACTCATTAAAATTAAAAATTAAAACTCAAACAGAAAGTTAGAGAGAGAGAGAGAGAGAGAGAGAGATGGTGGGAAGAAAGAAAGAAAAAGAGAGAGAGAGAGTGTTAATGTGTTTTCCAGACCCGACCAGCAGCTTCAGGCCAAACCGAGCGGTTCACTCGTAAAGTTCCCAGCAGCACGAAACCACACACACACACACACACACACACACACACACACACACACAGAGAGAGGTTAGCGGTGTACACTCTGCTTCTGGTGGTGAGAACACAACCCAGATGTGACCAGAAGTTAAACTGAAGGTCTGAAGAGAGACCAGGAAACTGTTTCACTGAGATGAAGGACAACAGAGATCTGACTCCATATTAATAACTAATATCTCTGCAGACTGGTGTCCGACAGATGAAGGTAGTCTGTGATGGTGATGTGGAAGTTACTCCAAACTCTGGGGTGATAGAATACAATAAAATAAACATGCTGCTTCTGTTTGACCTCCGCAGTTCACCTGTCAACGTGCTGTCTACTAATTAAACTCCATAGCCTGAGGCGACGTCCTCACTGATGTGTTTTTGTTTTAAAACACAGAACTTTTTCGCCTAGTGTCCTCACTACTGCGGCGTTTTGAAAACGCTGCTGACGCCATCAGTAGTTTTAAAACTTCGGAGTTGTGTTTTAGTCTGGACGGGCAGAAACGGGGAAAACGATGACGACTTTCAAAACGTATTTTTAGTGCGTTTTCCTACAAATGTCCAGCAACAATCCAATTTGATTTCCGCTCCAGTCCTTTCAAAATAAAAGTACTCAGTTAGGTTTAGGAAAAGAAAGATCACAGTTTGGGTTCAAATAACTCCGGAAGTGCCGTAACTTAAGTACAGAAGTTACGTGACAAATAAATCAACTTCTGGTTTCACACGGGACATGAACAGCTGTCTCCTGGTGAAGTCTGGTGTTTTTTGACCGATCCATCCACCCCGATCTCCTCCCTACCGTCGCTATCTTGGTATTTTGCCGTCGCTATCTTGATATTTTGCCGTCGCCATCTTGGTTTTTGGTTGTCGCCATCTTGGTTTTTGGTCGGCGCCATCTTGGTTCTTGGTTGTCGCCATCTTGGTTTTTGGTGTCACCATGTTGGTTAATGGCCGTCAACATCTTGGTATTTGGCGTCACCATGTTGGTTTTTGGCCGTCGCCATCTTGTTTTTTTGCCTTCACCATCTTGGTTTATGGCCATTCACTATCTTGGTATTTGGTGTCACCATCTTGGTTTTTGGGCGTCGCCATCTTGGTATTTGGACAACTCCCAGACCGGACAACGCCGTGGTAGCAACCTGTCAATCACAAGGTAGCCCCGCCCTAAAGCATCCCCTGCTTTATGGTCTATCTGACTCTAAATGGGACCATAATCTACTAAATGAACATCATGCTGTATTGAAGAAGACTTGAAACTAGAGATTGAGACCATAAACTCATGTTTACAATGTTTACTGAGGTAATAAATCAAGAGAGAAGGAGGCTCATTTTCTCATAGACTTCTATACAACCAGACTTTTTGCAACCAGAGGAGTCGCCCCCTGAAAGAATGCATGTTTAAGCCATTTCAGCATTGGCTTCACTTCTTCGTAGACCTCATCGTAGTTGCACACTGATAAACTGATTTATGGTCATTTATCTTGATGTTTGGCACCGTTAGTCTCAAGTTTCTTTCTTCAGTGAAGCTGAAGAGTTCAGAGAGAAAAGGAAAGAGGAGGAAGTTTCCAGGTTTTCAGACTTCAGTTGATTCAGAGAATATTGTGTTGGACGCTTGTCAACAGCTAATGATTAAAACCACGTCTGCGGCGCCACATTCTCACGATGAAGTGACATTTAGTTCATATTGTAATCAGTCCTCCTCCCCCTGAAGGTTTCTCTTCATACATATTTCATAATATCATGTAGGCGTGTGCTGGTGGTGATAACCATCAGATTTTATCAGCTCTCCTCTTCTTCTCTTTGATTTCTCTTCCTCAGTTTTCTCTTCTTCTCGTTTCATCTTTGTTGTTCTTCTCTTCTTTGATGATCTTATTCTTTCAAAGAGTGGATGCATTAAACGAAAACAAAGAACGACTCTCTACTGCTTCTTCTTCTCCTCCATCATTCCTCTCTTCTCTCTGGTCATTTCTACCTTTCACCTCCTCCTCTCCTCCTCTCCTCCCCCCTCGGATGCCACTCTCAATGATCTCCTAGTGAAAGACGAGAGGAGGTCGGGGGGGGAGTAGAAACACCTGTGAGAGTGAGTCAGCGTTCACCTGGAGAGTTCAGTTCAGTAACTAATATGTCGCCCTGTTGTAACTTGTGATTATTCAGCCCGTTTGCACGAAAAGGTGGATAAAAAACACAATAATACTCAAGGTGTTTAGCGTGCAATAAGTTTGCCTTTCTTGATTTCTGCATGTCATTTGTACGCCGTGTACTGAAAACAAAAAAAAGGGAAATTCGTGTCAATGTACACGAATCAAGTAGATTAAATTTTATGACTATTTCACGAACTGCCGTGAGACTGAGTTGGGTATTTATACGCCTTCCTGTGAGGCCGGCGGGTTGTTGTGGCTGACTGTAGCTGCTCAGAACAGCTATAAACACGGCAAGAAACTCTGCTTTTATCACATGATCTTGTGCTGTGCGGCATGAGGTTTTAATCGGAGTAAAACTTACTTAGTTCCTGAAAATGATGTTGAAAGGACATGAAGATATAACTGATGTATCTAAGATCTGGATTGAGCCGTTAAGCACTGCAGACTTTTGTCTCTAGAGAAAATATCCTTGAAGAGTTCCCTAAAGAAAGCGTTTGTAAAGACGATCTTCAGAGAACGTTTGAGGGTTTTGTCTCGTTTGTAACTTGAAGAACTTCTAACGGTTCCTCAAAGCAGGTTTAATTTTCACAGTCTGATGTCTTTGTCCCGCCGTCAGACACGCAGCACAAAGACACATTCTTACATTTCATCAGGCACAGGAGGCTGTTGTGCTTTACTTTGTTAAAATAAAACAGAGTTTTAGCCGGTAGGAAGGGAAGGAAGGAAGCAGCGGAGAGATAACGGCAAAGAGCCCAAGGAGAGGAAGAGGAATGAACGAGGGAGGAGAGAGGAATGCGAGTGAAAGAATGCGAGCGAAACGCCAGAGAGGACGGAGAGGTGAAAAGAGAGAAGGGCAGGTTGATGGAAGCCGACTAATCTGCAGGATTAGTGTCTGAAAAAGACTGAGAGGTATTTTTAGTGGAGATATCAGCTGAAGTATCACTGACTTGTGAAATGCCAGCAGCTCACTGATAGCTGCTCCGAACCTCATGTGATGTGAAACAAGGACAAAGTTTAAGAATTTGAAGAATCCTTTCTACCTTTTATACTGGGATCTTGTTTCCATAGACATACAGTATATACATAGACGCCGCATTGGACGCTCCAGCCCGTTGCAGCGATACGTCAACGTGACATACGTCTAAAGGGACTGTTTGTAAGAATCAGAAATGGCTTGTTAACAGCAACACCTGTGGCCGTTAAGTCAACGAAAGTCAGCGTCCTGTTGCTGGCGCTTGTGCTCGCTCTACATAGACATGAAGGAGCATCGCTCAACACAGTGAGGAGACACACGTCAGCTAAAAGCACAATATCACTCTATATTTCAGCTGCTTGGCAGTAATGTTAGCTGACCAGACGGAGGTCTCTCCATGAATCAATGCTGATCCTAGTGTTGGCTTTTCCTGCCTCAGCCTCCCGACCGCGGCCGGAGGGAACGGGGGAGACGCCGGAGTTTTGGTCGTAGACGATAATGTTTCTCTCTGCGGAGCCCCGTCACTTCACAAGACACGGGAAACCTCTGTTGGTCTGGAGGAGCTGCAGCAGTTATTTCTGCACAAACGTCCACTGAACATTCACTAGATATTCTCAGAGCTAAACTAACTCTTCTGCAGTGTGGAATGAGCGCGCAAGCACAGGAGAGTAGAGCGAGTGAGAACGAGTGTGGTGTGTGTGTGAAGGCAGGCAGAGGAGCAGAGTACAGCAGAGACTCCGGTCCTGGAGACCAAAGCTACGGTCTCCCCCGTGTCCTCCGACCGCGGCCAACACTGTTTAACAGACGGGCTTCACTAGATACAGCCAAGAGGTTTTGGTGCTTCCGTGTAGTTTGTGTTGGAGTCTGAGTCTGAACAGCGTAGCGGCACGCGAGTGCGCATGAGACACCGACCCACAATGATTTATACGTGTAAGAAGTGACAAACCGACAGCTTTACAGTGAAACCCAGTTTATGTAATTCATTCTTTCATCTCTGCTCTGTTCTCCTCGTTTTGAGGAGTAGACGTTCAAGATAAGAGCCTCAAAATTAAAGCTTGAAATATTAAAGTGATAATAAATATGTTTCTCCCACCTGTAAAAGTGTGTGTGATTATAAAAGATGAAAGGACAAAGCAGCCTTGTATTGAAACACACACACACACACGCACACACCCTGTCAGCTGAAAGTAAAGCTAGTAATTAGCAGCTCAACACACACACACACACACACACACTCTGTCAGTGCTGGTCGTTAGCCTCGGCCTCGGAGCTCGCTGACGTGTTTCACACATTAAATGGATGTTGATAATTACAGCGACAGGCTGGTTGTATGAAGCAGGTTATGTCTCAAGAGTGTTAAAGACACACACACACACACACACACACACACACACACACACACACACACACACACACACACAGAAGCCTGTTAAACAGCAGGCCATCCCAGCAGCCTGATGTCACCTCTCACACACGTGCTAAGAAAACACACAAGTTTCAAAAAGTGAAGCCGTGTTTGTTGGGTTGTCTGTAGCCTGTTACATCTAACTCGGTGAATTAAGGGTTAATTTCAACCAAACCAGAGTTGGTGATTGTTGGAACAGTTGAAAGACTAACAAAGACGGTTTTGATGAGTTTTATTTTGGTATTGTCGAGTTTGAGTGAAGTGTATTTTATGACGATAGGCGAGGTAAAATTGCTGTTTTTGTCAATGGAGTCTGGTGGCTTTGAGGAGCGCTTATAACAGCTGTTTCTTTTCACAGCTAATACTGTGAATTAAGGGTTTATCTTGACTTAACCAGAGTTGGTGATTGTTGGAACATTGGAAAGACTAACAAAGATGGTTTTGATGAGTTTTATTTTGGTATTATCTAGTTTGAATGAAGTGCGTTTTACAACTAGCAAGGTAAAATTGCTGCGTTTTTCAATGCAGTCTGGTGGCTTTGGGGAGAGCATATTGATTGTATGTTTTGTACGTTTATAAATTATGATAATTTTAGGTTTATTTTTAACAGGACTACATGTTTTGAATCGGTTTATGTTGTTTCATGTCATTTCTTCTGCGCACTAGATGACACTTAATGTTTGTCAATTTTCTTTCCCTCTTAAGTCACAAGAATGATTTTTGTGTGATAAAGCTGAACAGTATTATAGTTTTGTTTATACTTTTTAAACACAAAAGTACTTAAATAAATAGATGCAGTGTTTCTTTTCACCAACATTGTCACCTTTCTCCTCTATCCTCATCATTTCGTCATTTTTCTATGCTTTCCTTCACCAAATGACTTCTTTCCCCATGTTTTCCCCTCCGTTTCCTCTCCTCATGATGACCCAGAAACACGCCTCTGCATGTATAAATAGAAGTTAATAAACAGATTATCTAGCATTCGTTTTATATTTCGTCAGCTGATGATTTTGAGGCTTCATCGCAGTTTATTCTGTAAATAAATTCAATTTTATTCAATTAGATTTTGACTTCAATCCCATTAAACACACACACACACACACACACACCGGCTGAGATGTGAAGCGGTCCGCAGAGGAAACACTGAACACAATGCTGTAAAACATTAACAGCTCCAATTAGTTCTCTCACGGTAGCGGAAACGTCTTTCACAAGCCGCCGCCGCCGCCGCCGCCGCCGCCGCCGCCGCCGCCACCGCCCTCGCACCACCAAAACCATCCACCCATCTAAATGTAAATGTGTAATCCTCCAGTCATTACTCGTTATTATTAATGTTTCCTCTCCTGCTACACCGAGTTACTGAGACACAGAAAACGAGGAGAGGAGAGGAGAGGAGAGGAGAGGAGACAAGGAGAGGAGACAAGGAGAGGGAGGCAGAGGAGAGGAGAGGAGAGGAGAGGAGAGGAGATAAGGAGAAGGGGGAAGATTAGAGGAGAGGAGACAAGGAGAGGAGAGGAAAAGGAAAGGAGATAAGGAGAGAGGGAAGAGGGAGGAGAGGAGACAAGGAGAGGAGAGGAGACAAGAAGAGGGAGGAAAAGGAGAGGAGATAAGGAGAGGGGGAATAGGAGAGGAGAGGAAATGAGGAGAGGAGAGGAAACAAGGTGAGGAGAGGAGAGGAGAAGAGACAAGAAGAGGCAGGAAAAGGAGAGGAGATAAGGAGAGGGGGAAGAGGAGAGGAGAGGAAACAAGGAGAGGAGAGGAAAGGAAATTAGATGAAAGGGGAGAAAAGAGAGGAGATGAGAAAAAGGGACAAAAAGAGAGGAGATGAGGAGAGGGGAAAGAGGAGGAAGGACAAGATGAGGAAAGTAGAGGAGACAGGGAGAGGAGATGAGACAGGGAGAGAGGGGAGAGGAGAGGAAACAAGGAGAGGTGAGAAGAGATGAGAGGAGAGGAAACAAAGGGAGGAAACAAGAGGAGAGGAGATGAGGAGAGGTGAGGAAATAACCTGAATGTTAATGAGTTAAAATACAGTATAACATAATAGTATATATAGTATATATAATATAATATGTATTCCGGTGAAATGTAGTGAAATGTCCGTCTGCCTCTCAGCGTGCCGTCATCCTGTTAATCTGACTCTAATCTCACAACTCAACAGATTACTGAATAATCTCTATTGTTAGTTCACACATATTTACATCAGAGCACTTCCGCTCCACACACACACACACACACACACACACACACACACACACACATACACGCACACACTCACACACACACACCTGAGCGGTCAGCTGTTTGTTATCAGCTGCTCAGAGAAACGTCATCGGGGTTATAAAACCGGAGCAGAGAGACTCCTGCTGCTATAACCTGGAGGATGGTATTAAAAGATACCATTTTTAAACTTAACCTAGTATAAGATTAGTCATTTTATATCACGTGCATGGCTATAGTGTCAGTAGACATTAAGACTACCATCATTTAACTTAATATGGATGTATTTATGTCTGACAATCAACAGTAAAGGCATCTATTGACACAGCAACACGACCAAAGAGACAATATATTACAGGCTAGTTCAAGTGTAATATTACCACTTTTTTTCTTGTAATATTACGACATTTTTTCTCGTAAAGTTATGACTTTATTCTCGTAATATTACGACATTTTTCTCGTAATATTCCGACTTTTTTTCTCGTAAAGTTATGACTTTATTCTTGTAATATAACAGATTTTTTTCTTGTAAAGTTATGACTTTTTTCTCGTAATATTACGACTTTATTCTGTAAATCTCAGATGTTTTTTCCCTCTGTGGCCCTAATACTCCGTAGTACATTGTCTCTTTGGCCCTCACTGCATTAGACTTATATACTATATACTTAGACTATAAACTGAGTTACCTTCATCACAATGATCACATGTTTTGCGGCTCCAGACAGATTTTTTATTTATTTATTTTTTCCTAAAATGTCTCTTTTGATAGTAAAGGTTGCTGACCCCTGTACTAGTTGGTGTAAAAGTAAAAGTTTCTACTATGAGACTGTTTCAAAGTTCAGATATTTGTGGAGGAGGAGGAACACTCAACGGAGAGGTCACTATTTGAACTTTGCATGAAGCATTGATTTGCTTTTACAGTATAATGTTAAAGACGCTTCAGAGGACAGATGAAAGGTATAATAGTACAGATGTAATGCAGGACAGATGTTGTCCAGTGGTTAGCAGTGTGCCAGCAGCAGCAGCAGCAGGAGGTGTTACAGTACAGGATGTTTAGTTTGAGTTCAGAGAGAGATCAGGATCCAACAACACTCGGCCTGTTTTATCAGTCAGCACTAATGCTGGTTGGTTCAACACTATTTTATACAACTTTGATAAATGTATTTATTCAATGAACAAGTACAACAAAATACAATGAACATTAAGGACTCATTTGTTTTACATTTTTGTCCCACCCAATTTCTACAAATACCAAAAAAAACATTAATAAAAACATTATAATAATAAGAAAATAACTAAAAAGGTAATGTGTTTTTTTATTTATTATTCATTTTTTTTTTTTATAATTTTGTTATTATAATTTTATTATTATTATTCTGACGTGTACCTGTGCATCGGTCGAGTTGGGCGCGAGAATATTATGCAGTAGCCCGCTGCTCATCTCTGCTGCAGGCTACATTACTAACTTAACACACCACAATCTCTTAACCAACTGTTGGCTGTTGAGATGCATTGTGGGTAATGTAGGCGCCAGGTTTCGCCAAGGAAGAAGAATGTGTGGAATAAAAAAAGAAAGATATCTCTGGTTCTGCTGCATCGATTTAGATGTTGAATGCAACACTGAATTGGTGGAATACTCCTTTAAATAACAAAACAATTATTATATTATCTGCTAGTCTGACCGTGAGTTCTGTTTGGTTCTGTTCTGATCCGGGCCGGTCGAAGGTTCACAGCCTCCAGAGCCGGCTGGAGACGAGAGGAGAAAGAGAAACGTGAGGTTGGTGCTGCCAGAAACTTGAGACGCAGCTTTTAAGGGTTTTGGGGGGGGGGTTGAATTGTGTGGTTTCCAACACACACACACACACACATATATACACACACACACACACACACACACACACACACACACACACACACACACACAGTGAGACTCTCTTGGGGAGTGTAGACTTCTACGTCTCTCCTGATCCTCTGATTTCATTCAGTTTGTAGAGTATGTAGCCTTGTTTCTGTGTCTGTGTCTGTGTGTGTGTGTGTGTCTGTGTCTGTGTATGTGTGTACATGCGTGTGCTTGTGTGTGTGTGTGTGTGTGTGTGTGTACGTGTGTGTGCGTGCGTGTGTGCGTTTGCTCGGTATGTGATTTGTGCGGCTGCTTCTAGTTTTTCCATTAGTGAGGAAAAAAAGGAGTTTGGTGTTTTTTGATGTTGCATCCAAATGTTCCTGAAATTTCATGCTGAACAACTTTAATGGCCGCAGAGTCACACATACACACACATACACACACACACACACACACACACACACACACACACACACACTGAAGGAAATGGTTTGACTTGAGTCTAGAGGAGTGTATAATGTGTACAGTTTACATGCTTTATGGAGCAGGATAGAGGAGTTACAGTGAGACTCGCAGCAGAAACACATGTTGAAACTCACATCAGTCCTGCAGCTCTTTGTCTGGAACACTCGGCACGTTTCAACCGTTTCTTCTCTGTTAAATAGCCTCATATGCAGAACGTCAGAGATGCGATACGATGAGGTGATAGCACGTAATAAACCAGCAGGTCAAAACGTGGTCGTCAGGATATACAGGCGGGTCAAAGGAACACTTGCCAATTAGGGATGTCCATAATTAACCGTTAACCAACATTAAGCATTTTAACCGATTAACACTATCGGTTAAAACGGTTAAAAGAAATGTTAATAATTCATTCAAAAGCTGAGCGGCTCAGAGGAGCGGCTCGTCTCTTTAAGGAGAAAAGCTGCTCCACCCTAACAGTCCACCTTAAGAGGCGCAGCCGGAGTTGCAGGATACAGGAAGTCGGGTCCCGTCTCTCCAGCTCGCTTGAGCGGAGCGGAGGAGTTGTAGTTTCGTATCATTTATTCACCAACAAATAAACTGTACACTGCTACACCTACGTTCACAGCTAGAACGCTAATATCTGTTGTGCTCCTGCAGCTGGTACACCGCTGCATGCGAGGCACAAATCTTGTCGGTTAACGGTTAATAAACGGTTAACGAGGGTCGGTTATCGGTTAAGAACATTTTTCAAAATGAGCATCCCTACTGCCAACCCTCCAGGTAGCCCCTCTCCAGGGGCTCCCTGTGGAGCCCCTGGAGAGGGGCTATGACTTAAAGTTATGACTTTATTCTCATATTACAACTTTTTTTCTCGTAAAGTTTGACTTTATCGTAATATTACGACTTTTTTCTTGTTAAGTTATGACTTTATTCTCGTAATATAAAAAAAAAAAATCTCGTTAAGTTATGACTTTATTCTCGTAATATAACAACTTTTTTCCCCGTTAACTTATGACTTTATTCTCGTAATATTACAACTTTTTATCTCGTAAAATTATGACTTTATTCTCGTAATATAACAACTTTTTTCCCCGTTAACTTATGACTTTATTCTCGTAATATTACAACTTTTTATCTCGTAAAATTATGACTTTATTCTCGTAATATTACAACTTTTTTTCTCGTAAAATTATGACTTTTTTCTTTTTAAATTATGACTTTATTCTCGTAATATTACAACTTTTATTCCCGTAAAATTATGACTTTTTTTCTTTTTAAATTATGACTTTATTCTCGTAATATTACTACTTTTTTCTCGTTAAGTTATGACTTTATTTAGTAAAGCGGTGAGGTTAGGGCGAGGGGGTTAGTTAGACTTTAAGTGTTATAAGTCAAAAAGGGAACTGGCATCAATAGTTAGGAAATGTATCAAATAAGAGGTTTAATGAGTATTACAGTTTGCTTAAAGTGTGAGTCACTCAATGCAGCTGGAAGTCGTCTCCTTCAACAGCATTGATTTTATGATTTTTACTTTTGATTCATTGGTTGTGACGGCTGATTCTTTATGTTCTTCAGTTTGTTGTTAATTTGAGTTCCAGGCAGAATTACAGAAGTCTGGAAATGTTTCTAGAAAGTGACAGAACCCATAAACGAACATACTCCCAGTATATATACCAGGAGACAGTAGCAGCTTAGAGGTAATAGACCTGTAGTCTCAACTACTTCAACAAATTCTTTTAAAAATTCCCACGAGCAAGTGGATGTTTCTGCAGAATGTGACCGCAGTAGGAAGTGAGGAAGGGTTAAAACGTTAACATACTGGTGCTCGTGACGTTTCCAGTGCGTTGGCTGTGGTTTTGGCTGCGGCGAAGGCCCGAGCCTGAGATCAACGGAGGCCATTGTTACCCCGAGCGAGCGAGAGAGAGAGAGAGAGAGAGAGACGAACCATTCTTTCCACTTTCCATTTCAGCTCTTGTCTGTTATTATTTTTCGTGAGGGACGGCGGCTCGTCTTTCCAGCTGTTATTGAAAATGATGAACATGTTTGATGTGTGTGAAAAATCATAATCAAATCCAACTGGATCGGCTGCGTTCGCCGAGTTCCTCTGACGGACCGGCCTGTTAATGTGTTTTCTGTTTGTTTGTGGCTCCTGCGTGTCTCTCTGGTTCTCTGACCTGGTATTACCAGAACACTCACAGTGAGAGAAACTTAAACACAACGCCACCTTCACTCCACTTTTCAGGCTCGATATTGAGTCGGAAAAGGAAAAATACAAGCGAGAACATACAGTAAAAGGACAATGTGACCCCGTCCATGCAGCCGGAGTCCTGGTGGTTGGTACACTCTGTACCTCCTCTGCAGTCTGTGGTTTGCAGTGAACCTATTAAAAACCTGACGTACTTGTATTTCACAGAGCTCCTACAAAATAACGTTCCCATTCAACTAATCAATCACATTTCATGGGAAACGTATTTTCTCCTGGATTTTGGTTGCATTTTTAAACAGTTTGAAACATGTGGTTAAAGCATCAGTAGGTGAGATTGGAGCAAATATGATTAAAAAAAGTTATATTTATAAAACGGTCGCTATATCGTGACAGTAGTACATGAGACAGGTAACCTGAAATAAATCATGTTCCTCTGTGCAGTTTAGTTGTATGTAGGGATGCACCGTTACCAGTATTTACATTTGGGTACTCGCCGATACCTAGTACCGATACGAATACTTCTCTGTGCCAAAAGACCGTCGTTAACAGCCAACTGGAGGGTGTGAGCGACACACGGCAGGCTGGGGAGTCCCCCCTACGAGGCGGTGCGCCGTGACCGGCTCTAGGTCGGCTTGGAAAGGCTCGAGGCGTGACCAAAGTGTCACCGGGGCGGACTGTCCTTAGTGCGCCCCAAACGCGTCGTGCCCCCAGGGCAAGGCTCGGCCCACGTAAAAGGCACAAGGGGTCTGCGGCGATGTCTGCAACCCACCTGACCCATTTTGAAACACGGACCAAGGATTCGAACGCACGCGCGAGTCAGAGGGTGCGAGCAAAACCCCGTGGCGCAATGAAAGTGAGGGCCGGCGCGCGGCGGCTGAGGTGGGATCCCGGCCCCGTGTGGTCCAGCGCACCACCGGCCCGTCTCACCCGCGGAGGTGGAGCGTGAGCACGACCGCATGCGATAGGACCTGCAAGATGGTGACGAGAGGTTAACGTCACGCTGCTGTAAAGTGGTATCGGTGCCGTTGTATCTGAGCCGTTTTGCGAGTACGAGTACATGAGCACAGTATCGTACCAGATACCATAACCTTAAATTAAATCATAGAGGAAAAAAAGTTTCTCCTAAACACCAGCGGACTGAAATCTGCAGTGATTGACTCGGTCTTTTCAATTTTAAAAATAGGATCTGACTTCTCAATCTTTCCTTAAATAGGTGACTTTTTCCGGATCTAACTGGCAACGTTACTCTGCATGTGCATGGTGTCTGGTACTACAGATGGTGTTTTGTAAAACCATGGGTCTGGTGGTTGTGGATTTTGGTGCAATGCTGACTTGGAGGAAGTGAACACATCCAGTCCACTTCTGTCTAGAATCAATCAATCTGCTCCTCGTTGATTGATTGATTGATTGATTGATTGATTGATTGATTGATTGATTGATTGGTTGATTTCTCTCTGGGCTGCTGAACCTTTAGCTAACTGCACGTCTCGTCTTGTCCCGTTTATTTCCTCTTTGATTCCTGGAGTTCAATCTCTCAAAGACGATCCTAAACTACTCTTCTTGTGTCTCTAAAACAAGTCTTGGTTTTGTCTCCTGAACCCTAAAAGTCTTTTTAACCTTCTTCTTGAAAGCGTTTGTCTTTGTCCTTGAATCTTTCGGCCGACTCGACTGTGTTTGTCCTCGACACGTCCTCACCTGTCTCCTGATCTCTAACGGTTTCTTTACGGTCTTGTCTCCTATACCTTTTGATGGGTCCTATCCTCTTCTATTGTCCTGTCCCCTTGTGTCCTCGTCTACTAGCATCTTGTCCTCTGAGTGATGTTACTCTACCTTAACAGCTTCAGTGGAGGTTGTTCCCCTTTTTTGAAAGTTGATGAATTTCATCACCTCCAGCGCTGGGCTGCAGCTCCACCAACTGTAACGTGGTGCTGACGGACGCCCAGGGGGAGTTCACGTCGCCCTGCTACCCGCAGAAATACCCCAACTCGCAGGCCTGTAAGTGGACCATGCAGGCCCCCGCCGGCTTCATCATCCAACTCTCCTTCCTTGACTTTGACCTGGAGGAGGCGCCGGGCTGCATCTACGACCGGGTGGTGGTGAACACGGGCAACGCGGACGTTAAGTTCTGCGGCCCGACGGCCAACGGGCTGACGCTCAACTCGACGGGGAACGTGATGGAGCTGTCTTTTACCTCCGACTTCAGCGTGCAGAAGAGGGGGTTCAGTGTTAGCTTCCGACACGGTAGGTTCAGGCCGACACCAGAGTCCTGTTCTGTTCCAACTAATCCAGGCTAACACGCTGCTGTCAGGCTGACAATGATCCGGGGTGTTGGTTTGTTAATCGTAGTTATCTTGACTAACGTCACGCTCTTACTTTGAAATAAAAACAAGAGTTGAAAGTGCTGATCATGTAGACAAGAGGAGCCTCCCAGAATACACTGGAGTAATCCAGTCATAGTTTAATTTCACGTGTGTTAACTAGGGTTGTCAATTGATTAAAACAGTTGATCGTCATTAATCACACAATTTGTATCTGTTCTAAATGTACCTTAAAGGGAGATTTGTCAAGTATTTAATACTCTTATCAACATGGGAGTGGACAAATATGCTGCTTTATGCAGATGTATTTATATATTTATTATTGTAAATCAATTAACAACACAAAACAATGACAGATATTGATCCAGAAACCCTCACAGGTACTGCATTTAGCATAAAACAATATGCTCCAATCATAACATGGCAAACTGCAGCCCAACAGGCAACAACAGCTGTCAGTGTGTCAGTGTGCTGACTTGACTATGACTTGCCCCAAACTGCATGTGATTATCATAAAGTGGGCATGTCTGTAAAGGGGAGACTCGTGGGTACCCATAGAACCCATTTACATTCACTGATCTGGAGGTCAGAGGTCAAGGGACCCCTTTGAAAATGGACATGACTGTTTTTCCTTGCCAAAATTTAACCTACGTTTGGAGCGTTATTTAACCTCCTTCACGACAAGCTAGTATGACATGGTTGGTACCGATGGATTCTTTATGTTTTCTAGTTTCATATGACACCTGTATCTTCACTCTGGCTTTAAAACTGAACCTACTACAACCTGAAAATCCCAAGTTACATTAATTAGTTAAAGAAATGAATGGCATTAAGATGAATTTGTGTTAACGTGTTATTATCGCGTTAACTTTGACAGCCCTAATAAATATATGTTCAGCATTTTTGTTTAATTTATTAAATTGTTGTATTTTATTAGATGCAAAAAGAAAAAGCATGATATCGGCAAATATTATATATCGACCTGCTCTCTAATAATCGGCATCGGCTATTGAACAGCCCATATCGGTCGACCACTTCTTTGTGTCTCTGTGGACTCTTTATATGTTCAGATCTTTCCACACGTCAATAACAATTAATAAATAACTCTAAATTAAAACAAAAAGTGGCAGTGTGATGTATGATATTAGATTTACTTTTATTATAAACATTCATTACAGTGATTACGACATCTCACGGTTCAACGCAGTTGAATTATGAGTGAACTTTGGAGTTGGGATGTTTTTGCAGCTTTAAGTTAAAGTCTGAAACCACCAGACGTGGCCGCTCTGACAGCAGTGTTTGGTGTTTTGGTGTGTGTGTGGTATTAGTGTGAGTGTGTTGGTGTTTTTCCATTTGCATACTGGTTGTCAGTGTTTCGCTCTCGGCCAGCAGCTCCAGTCAGAGTCGTCCTGCTGGGAAAAACAGACAAACCTTCTTAGTCTTCAGTACGTGTGGACGAACTGCTCGGAAGTGTAGAATAATATAAAGTATGAGTCATGTTGTTATGTGTGTTTTGTTTTTACAGGCATCACAAAGGTTTATATTAGAATAAGACGATTAGTTGAAATAAAGATGGATGAAAATGTTTTTTTGTTATGATGCATTTTCACTCCATCTGTTCTCTGACTTTCTTTCTTTAATGTTTTTTCTCCGTCTTTGTTGCCCATTCCTCTTCTTTATTCATCCCATCTTTTATTCTTTTGTTTTTCTTTGCATGATTTTTCCACTTTTCCTTTTTTGTTCTTTCTGCTTTTCAATTCCTTTCTTCCTTTCTATCGTCTTCTCCCTTTTAAATCGTCCTCTAACTTTTTCCTCTCCTTATTTGTTTGCTCACATTTCTCTGCCTGCTGTGTTCTTTCTTCATCTTGTTATTTACTCTTCTTCTTGCCTTCTTTCCTTGCTTCCATCCGTCCTTTCCTCTGTAGTTGCCGTGGCCCTGAGGAACCAGAAGGTCACCATATCCAGAGGCAACGGCCAGGTCACCGAGGTCGCCAACTCTGTTTCCATACCGACGCTCAGTCACCTGACGCTTTGCTTTGAGGTGGAACGCAGCAGCCAGAAACAGGTAGACAACACACGGGGCTGTAGGTACAGGAGGGATATGGTGTCGTTAAAGACCCAGAAAACATTTGTTCTGAAACAGACAAAGATACTTACTTTTAATACTTTGAGCAAGTATCAAACAGTACAACTTTGAATTTTTTAGATCACATGAAAAATCACACTTTTATCAATATTCAAAATCAGGATTTTTGAAGAACGCTTAAAAAGAAAGCTAAGGCTTCCGTCTTGGCGTCATCACAAGGTTGACGCGTGACATTACATTACGTTACGTTACGTTACGTTACGTTACGTTATGGTACGGTACATTACGGTACGTTACGGTATGTTACGGTACGGTACGGTACGGTACGTTATGTTACGTTATGTTATGTTTCATTACCTTATGTTACATTATATTTAGTTACCTTATATTATGTTACGTTACGTTACGTTTCGTTACCTTATATTAAGTTACGTTATGTTTCGTTACCTTATATTAAGTTATGTTATGTTTCGTTACCTTATGTTACATTATATTACGTTACCTTATGTTACGATACGTTACGGTATGTTATGTTACGTTACGTTACGTTTCGTTACCTTATATTAAGTTACGTTATCTTTCGTTACCTTGTGTGTTGTTACCTTATGTTACGTGAACATGGGTTGTACAGATTTTAGGGATATGAGGCATTTGAAGATAATCCAAGAAATGACATCACAATAAGCAAAAATACCAGAGTAGGTACGGGTTGACCATTTCTAGGGTTAACTTTGACTTTAAAACTATAATCTGCTTCATCAGGGACCAACCCCACAACTGTCATCATATTGTTCCTATTGAGCCCCGCCCAATTCAAACTAGTGAGAAGAGTTTAGACGAAAGAATAAAATGCAGAAACATCTCAAGTGAAATAATCAAAACTTTGCCAGAAAACTTTGATGTCATGTAGGACTCCATCTGATTGAGAAAATGTATTTTCAGGACCTTTAAATGCCATCAAATACCATCTGTAGCTTAGTGAGCACATCAGTTCTTCACGTTGGCCTTTATTTTCCAACATAAACAGTAACTATCAACGTGTATAAATGCTACGGTAAGTGTTAGTGACGTAGTATAAAAAACGAGAAAGAACTTTTTGTTTTAGTGACGTTTATGACGTGTTTTCCATAGTTGTGTTACGTTGTTTCCGTACGTGTTTGACTTAGTTTACTTACTTATTTTAAGCCCAACCATGACATTTTTCCCTTACCCTAACCTACGTTAGTGGTTTTCTTGCCGGAACCTAACGGCGGACGTTTACGTGGCGTACAAATGACATGCAAAAACACTAAAATGCGTACTCATGACACGTGGAATGTCCGTGGAATGTTGTGGTATTTATATGCCTCCCCGTAAGACCATTTTGTATTGGGTATACTAATAATTTTATGTCTGTGGTATCTGTCTTATTAGAAAAAAAAGAATCAATAATTTCCATTTTTTATCAGGAAATATCATCAGAACATACTCTCCTGTTCAAGTCTGATAAATTTATAAACACTTTATTTTATTTTATTTAATATACCAAAAGATTAAAACCTGCTGTCACTGTCAAATTAATTAATCGTTATAACAACAAATAAATAAAGCCACAAATATATGTTTCATTTAAATAATTTATGAATGAAGATGTTTATTAAAGTTGTTTTGAAGCTGTAAAATGTTTGAGAAAAAATAAAAACTTTAGCAGCGATTGTTTTCAGTGAGTTTTTGCTGCTATAAAAGAAAATGACGTTGGTGTTTGAAGCTTCATTATATTATTTAAAGTGAGTGTTTGTCTTGGATCCTGAACAGAAAGAGTGGATCTTCACCTACTACGACAGCAGCAACAACGTGGCTCTGAGTCTGGGCTCCGATCAGTCCGGGATGAAGATGATCGTTGACGGGGTGGTGTGCTCCATCGACTCCATCATCACCTCCGCTGACTTCACCTCCTCCATGAGGCCTTTCTGTGCGCTCTGGTCCTCATCCAACGGCCGCGTGGCGGTCTACTTCAACGGGAACTACTGGGCCAAGACCTGCTCCACCTCTATTGGGCACTCTGTGCCAGCTGGTGGGCAGTTCCGGTTAGGAGGTGAGATTTATCGTTAATTCATCATCTCAGACCGTTTAGTGGTCCGAACTGAAGGATGTTTAGTCTCGTTTTGCTTTGCAACCAAGAAGTTTATCACCGACTGGTGATCTGCAGGTTTAAACACATCTGGAAACTGCAAAAACGCAAAATCTTACCAAGCATATTTGTCTAATTACAAGTCAAAATATCTCATAACACTTCATTCGGGGCAAGTGACGGGGCGGGGAGCTGGACGGGGCAAACAAACACAAGACTTTGAACCAGGAGACCGCTGTTGGTGTCCCGTGTGAAACTAAAAGTAATGTTGACTTATTTAGTCACATGAGTCGTTGGTCTCGTGAGTCGTTAGTCTTGTGAGTCGTTAGTCACGTGAGTCGTTAGTCATGTGAGTCGTTAGACACGTGAGTCGTTAGTCTCGTGAGTCGTTAGTCACGTGAGTCGTTAGTCACGTGTGTCGTTAGTCTTGTGAGTCGTTAGTCACGTGAGTCGTTAGTCTCGTGAGTCGTTAGTCACGTGAGTCGTTAGTCTCATTAGTCGCTAGACACGTGAGTCGTTAGTATCGTCAGCCCTCTAAGTCTCGTGAGTCGTTAGGCACGTGAGTTGTTAGTCACGTTAGTCGTTAGTATCGTCAGCCTTGTAAGTCATGTGAGTCGTTAGTCACATGAGTCGTTAGTATCGCCAGCCCCCTAAGTCATGTGAGTCGTTAGTCACGTGAGTCATTAGTATCATCAGCCTCATAAGTCGAATATTTATTCACGTGAGTTGTTAGTCATATGAGTCATCAATAATATTAGCCCCGTAAGTCGAGTCTTTAGTCGCGTGAGTCGTTAGTATCATCAGCCTCATAAGTCATGTGAATCATTAGTCACGTGAGTCATTAGTATTATCAGCCTCATAAGTCAAATCTTTAGTCACCTGAGTCGTTAGACACGTAAGTCATTAGTCACGTGAGTCGTTAGTATCGTGAGCTCTGTAAATCATGTGAATCATTAGTATCATAAATCCTGTTATTTAACGTCAACCACGACCGTTTCCTAAGTGGTTGTGTTGCCTAAACCTAACATCCTGTGAAAACGGAAGTTTATTTTGAAAGGACACTATGTATGTAATGAGCGTATATTGACCACGCCGTCCCCGGTCCGTCCAAAAGTAACGCTAGAGGGGTTACCCGTGCGTCGGTCTATGTCACACAGTTGTTCCAACGCATTTAAATCTTTGTGTCGAGCAGGCTGAAAGGTAGAATTCTGCCTCTTGTAAAAGAGATTTATGTCTCAATTAGACTTTTATCTGGTTATAAAAAAGAAAAGAAAATAAGAAATGCAGTCATTTAAATACTGTTGAACAAAGACGTCTAAAGAACCTGAATTAATATGAAGGTCACGAGCATTTATCTGACCTGCGATGTTTCTGTGTGTTCAGGGCAGCACAGCTTCGACGGGAACATCTATAACCTGCGTCTGTGGGATTACGCCATGACGGTGCAGCAGCTCAACGCGCTGAGCTGCGACAAGGTGGGCAACGTCATCGACTGGGACAACAGCCACTGGACCATCCCGTCCGCCATGGCCCAGACCGACACCACGCTCAGCTGCAGTGAGTACAGGAAGCAGTCAGCGTCAGTTAACGAGGTCACGGCGAGGAGATAACAATCAGTAAAAACATTGTGCTGGGATATTATGTAAAACACACACACACATTGTATTGTACCATGCAGGAACTTCAAGCACTACATGTTTCAGTGGGTTTGCTATCAGGGTGGAAAATTACAACCAGACATCAGCTATATTCTGGTACATTTTGACTGCGGCTGGAAAGATAATTAACTCCAGCCACCAGTTTTGGCTGCTGACCAACCACCTTCCTGATTCCTGCTAAAAACCCAGTTGGCTGGTAAAACACACACACACATACTACTGTATATAATAATCTCATGATTGTCCATAGTTAATATGAAACTCTAAAACACCTAATGAAGCCATCGATACCAACCACGTCATACTAGCTTGTCGTGAAGGAGGTTACATAACGCTCCAAACTTACGCTAAATTTTGGCGAGGAAAAACTCTCATGTCCATTTTCAAAGGGGTCCCTTGACCTCTGACCTCCAGATGTGTGAATGTAAATGGGTTCTATGGGTACCCACGAGTCTCCCCTTTACAGACATGCCCACTTTATGATAATCACATGCAGTTTGGGGCAAGTCATAGTCAAGTCAGCACACTGACACACTGACAGCTGTTGTTGCCTGTTGGGCTGCAGTTTGCCATGTTATGATGTGAGCATATTGTTTTATGCTAAATGCAGTACCTGTGAGGGTTTCTGGATCAATATCTGTCATTGATTTGTGTTGTTAATTGATTTCCAATAATAAATATAAACATACATTTGCATAAAGCAGCATATTTGTCCACTCCCATGTTGATAAGAGGATTACATATTTGACAAATCTCCCTTAAAGGTACATTTTGAAACAGATAAAAAATATGCAATTAATTGCAATTAAATATTTGAATCGATTGACAACCCTTTTATATATACAGTATATATATATATTCACACACACAAACATATATATATATATATATACACACACACACATATATATATATATATATATACACACACACACTGGTACAAGAGGCCTCAGACTCTCTTGACACACTTAAAAACCTGAAACCAACTTTACATAATCAAGAATTTCTCACCGTATTTAAGTATTAACCAGAGTGTAAGAGTATCCTGTGTGTCCGTGTGTGTGTCTCCACAGAGTAGTACTGTACCTCTTCTTTAAAGCGTTGTTAATGAGTGTGTAGCCACAGGAGGTTAGCCACAGCGGTTTCAGGGAAATTCCTGCCAACGCTGTACCCACTGGAGGATAGTGTGTGTGTGTGTGTGTGTGTGTGTGTGTGTGTGAGACCTGCAGTGGTTTTCAAGAAAATGCATGATTCTGCACGAAGTTTCCTGACTCTCTTGTACACGCACACACACAGTTAAAGTGTAAAACACAGTGGGGGGGAGATGACTTTAACTTTTCTTCTTTCTACCTGACATCTTATCTGCTGTGATCCACACTGTGAAACTCTATATGAGGTGGAGGTCGGAGGTGATGGATGGGACACAGACAACATGGCGACGGGGTTCGCATCCTGTGTAGTTGTTTTTGTGTTTCACTTTCACTTTTGAAACGTAGTTATTTTAATCCAAAACACAATGTTTTTCCCTAAACTTAACTAAGTGGTTTTGTTGAATGTTAGTGTTTAGGTTTTGCTTTCACTTTTATAACGTAGTAGGCCCCTACTGACCCTCATCTATGAGGCTGATAATGACTGATAACGCCAACCCGTTCTCACTCCCAACTCGTCAAATACCGCAGTCACGTGACTCCTCAGTATTGTCAGTCCCCATAGTCGTTAGTCACGTGAGTCCTTATTGTCAGTCCCGTGAGTCCCATGAGTCACTAGTCACGAGTCGTAAGTATCATCAGTCCTGTGAGTCACGTAAATTGTTAGTCATGTAAGTCATTAGTCACGTGAGTCGTTAGTATCCCTAGTCCCGTGAGTCACATGAGTCGCTAGTCACTAGTCGTAAATATTGTCAATCCCGTTAGTCATTGGTATCGTGATTCCAGTGAGTCATGTGAGTCGTTTGTCACGAGTCGTTAGTCACGTGAGTCGTTATCGTCAGTCACGTGAGTCACGTGAGTCGTTAATCATTGAAGTTAACGTCTACCACGATTGTTTCCTAACCCTAACGGAGTGGTTGTGTTGCCTATACCTTACTTCCTGTGAAAATGGAAGTTTATTTTGAAAAGGACACTATACATGTAACGAGCGTATATTGACACGCCGTCCCTGGTCCGTCCAAAATTAACGCAAGAGGGGTACCCCGTGCGTCGGTTTCCAATGCCGAGGGGCACTGGCACATAAGACAAAAACAGAAGACCTGACCTACTGTATAATAATACTGTTGATGTATTGCACTGACAGACTGTATATTTACTTACTGAACACACAAGGTGACTAAAGAAATTCTGAGGGATCTGTCTAATTCCTGGACCTTCAGACAACCTTTATCTTGTCTGTCTGATTGCCTCAGTGACTGACCTCCATGTTCAACCCATTATTATCGCTGAATGACTGATTGCTTACGCTCCGCCTTAATTATTAATTATCTGTGTAACTGTCACTGTGACCTTGTCTTGTTGCTGTTTCTGTGTAATTAACCCGCCTCCCATGATGCAGTTATTATTAACTGATCGCCTCGTTGACTAATTGACCTCTTATCAACGTTACGGCTCTAAAAAATGTTCCTGTATTTCCCTGAAGTGACCAAAACGCTGATGTCCACTAATCTGTCCTTCTCTTCACAGTCTGCTCCCCTCATTGCATTCACTTAACTACTGCTGCACCAGCTAGTGGTGAGTGCTGCTAACACCCTGCTCATGTGTCTGTATGTGTGTGTCCTGGAGGTTTGTATACGTCTGCTTGTGCTAACAGCTATGATGCATGGATGAAAATGTGCAATGATGTCATATAGACTCCTTGGGCTAGTGTTAGCCTCCAGTCTTTCCTTTGTTTTGCCTCCAGCTAACACCGTGACGTCACCATGACGTCGACATGAAAAGGGTCCATTGTCCGGTTCATATGGTCTGATGCATCCCGACGCCGCTCGTTGCTGCTCATTGTGTGCCGTGTCAATCACAGTGGACTCTGTACATGTGGCTGTGAATGACTCGAGTGAGAAGCTTTTCACAACACCGCCGAGAAGCTGTCAGTCAGTCAGAGTCTTCCTGTCAAAGTGCTGCAGGCCGTCCCTGAACTTGTTCTGCAGCAACGAGGCCCCAAAGCTCCTGGTGACAGGTCGAAGTCTGGCATTTTATAAACACGATAACTTGACCGTATCTGTGACTTGAAACTCTCCAGGTAGTTCATAAAGTCTAAATCCTGAATCTCAATCTGTCCATTCAATCTGAATCTTTTTGGCTTCGTTATAAAAAACCTATTTAGGCTTTTTTTTTTTAAAGTTATAAAACTCAGAAGTTTGACATTCAAGATTCTAACTTATTGATATTTCAGAGTCGTGGTCGGGGCCATAGATTCTAACGTACTGATATTTCAGAGCCATGGTCGGGGCCATAGATTCTAACTTACTGATATTTCGGAGCCATGGTCGGGGCCATAGATTCTAACTTACTGATATTTCACAGCCGTGGTCGGGGCCATAGATTTTTACTTACTGATATTTCAGAGTCATGGTTGGGGCCATAGATTCTAACTTACTGATATTTCAGAGTCATGGTCGGGGCCATAGATTCGAACTTATTGATATTTCAGAGCCGTGGTCGGGGCCATAGATTCGAACTTATTGATATTTCAGAGCCGTGGTCGGGGCCATAGATTCTAACTTACTGATATTTCAGAGTCGTGGTCGGGGCCATAGATTCTAACTTACTGATATTTCAGAGTCGTGGTCGGGGCCATAGATTCTAACTTACTGATATTTCAGAGTCATGGTCGGGGCCATAGATTCTAACTTACTGATATTTCAGAGTCATGGTTGGGGCCATAGATTCGAACTTATTGATATTTCAGAGCCGTGGTCGGGTCCATAGATTCTAACTTATTGATATTTCAGAGTCATGGTCGGGGCCATAGATTCTAACTTACTGATATTTCAGAGTCATGGTCGGGGCCATAGATTCAAACTAACTGATTCCAACGTCTCTAATGTGAGGATTTGCTGCTTTTTCCTTGTTGATATCTCTGTGTTTTGGACTGTTGGAACAAAACAAGCAATTAGAAGACGTCACTCGAGGCCTGGGGGTCTCGTGAGGAACCATTTTCACTATTTTCTGACCTAAATATGGCGAGACATTCGACAGCCAGCAGGAACTTGGCTTTCCAGGCTCGCACGGCTGCATTGATTACAGAACTAAGTAATAAATAAAGATGAGATGGAGTTAATTGATCCCTGAAGGGAAACTGGGTAATTGCAGCAGCAGGAGGAAGAAACAGAAACAGAGGATTAATTTGGGGGAAACAAAAGGTGAAATATTGACTCTACATTCACAGACGTCTGCTGCTCGGAGATTAAAACGGTTCACATGTTTTTTGTGCAAATAGTGCCGATGGTTCAAATCAGGGTCACAGACTAAAGGGACAGCCTAACACGTCATGTGCACAGACACAAAGAGGACCACATGATAGAGTTGTTGAAAGCACTGTGGGGACTGGCTGAGTGAAATGTTGTGTTTTAGTGTTTGGACCCTCTTTACGGAGGTTTACAGAGTCCCAGGAAGGATTAGACCAGGTAGGGAAGGTCACATTTGAAGCCAGCAGTGTTTTGACAGCTCATTTTACAGCCTCAGAGCCCACAAACTTTGACATTTTCCATTCTTCAATAATGGAAGTTTTATAGCTGCTGGCTGACGCAGTATTGTTTCTCTCTCTCTATCCTGGCTTTGAGGTTTTCACTTCCTTTACTGTGTTTCATAAAACACAGTCACATGTTCAACATGTTCCTATATGCTGCTTGGCCAACGTCCTGGAGCCACATTTTTATTATTTAAGGTCTTAATGATCCGATTTGGTGTTTGCTGAGCTGCAGTAAAAATAGTTGGGATAGTTTGCGGCCGTAGAATCAACATTTAGTTCAGAGTTCAAAGTAAGCACCCTTCACTATTCTTCAAACTGAATTAATTTGCCATTTACACTTTATAGAGGCATTAATGATGGTACGATGGTGTTTCATGGCTTAAAGAAACCAACACTGGAAACAGGGAAGGAACAATAGTCTCCTGTGTTAAAGTCAGAGGTTCTGTTACATTACCTGTCGACCACTTGAGGGTTTTGTCACTTAAACAGTTTGCTGTTTTGGGGCATTTGCTGAAATGACTGATGATGTTTCTCGGGAGGACAGTTAGGTTTTTCTTGGCTGAAAATGAGGTGGAGGTGGCACCATTCAGGATTTTATGAGATTGGACCTTGGACCTTGGTAGTATCGTCAATTCTGTGAGTCATGTGAGTCTTTAGTATCGTCAGTCCCGTTGGTCATTAGTATCTTCAGTTCCGTAAGTCCCGTGAGTTGTTAGTCACATGACTTGACGGTATCGTCAGCCCCGTAAGTCACGTGAGTCATTAGGATCGTCAGTCACGTGAGTCGTTAGTCAGTGAAGTTAACGTCAACCCCGACCGTTTCCTAACCCTAACTAAGTGGTTGTGTTGTGAGCCACTTTCACCCCCGGGGGCCTTTCGGAGCCGCACTCGAGCCGGTCGCTGCGCAGTGTGCACGCTGTTGCGGAGGAAATGCGCCCGGTGATGGCCAGCCAGCCCACCCGTTGAGAAGTGTAAAAGTAGTTTCGGTTCATTATGAAACTGTTCAGGCACACATGTAGTGGCGTAAGGATCCCCGACTGCCATTTATGACAGAATTTATACATGCCAGCTGGCGGGTAAATCTATATTAAAACATTGAAAGACAGGGAAAAGGAGTTTTGTTTCCAGCGGAAACACTGTTGCTCCCACTTTACCGGCTGTGGACCAGGCGAAAGCAGACGGCTCTTTTCTACCTATTTGGCATGTTTGGCAGCGCCTTTCCCGTATCACTGTGTTGATTACGATACGGCGCCAACATCACATCGGCGTAATGCCGCAATGAAGTTACAAATGAAAGAAATCCATCAAGTGTGATGCATATTAGAAAAATTGTATTTTCCACGAAGACATCCGTCAGAGTTTTGTCGATAGTCGGAGGTGGGACGAAATTTGACTTCTGGTTCACGGTTTGAACTGAGTTTAAAATCATTAAACTTAGCGGGGCGCTATAACAAAATCAGGGTCTGTATTTTTAATCTTTAAGCGTATGCTGCATATATTATCATTAATCACAAGTTAATGAATGAATTTTAGCTCAAATTTAAAGTGATGGATTCTCAGTCGTTACCATGACGTCCAGGCTCTGCAGTGAATGTTCACCGGAGCTTTCATCACTTTTCCTCCGAGTACATGTCTCACTCCTTTTTTCTGTCCACACAGAAGAGGTGTGTTTTATTTTGTTTACCTTGAAAATGTTGTTTTCTTATTTACGAGGCTAGCGGAGCGCTCTGGACCATCTGAAGCCGTTTTACTGTTCCTCTTTGGTGTGTTAATGAGGCTGGTGTTGATGGAGGCAGAGAAGGAGCTGTCGCCAGGCGCCTGCCCGGCTCTCTGTTTGTGTGTTTGTGTTCTTGTATACCTATCTTTGTGAGGACCAATTTGAGTTTCAGCGATCAGAGCAAGAACAAGTGAGGCTGACCCTCATGTCTTTTAAGTATGAGAAAAACAATGGGTTTTTTTTAACAATAAAGCATGTTCTAGTTGAAACCCAAAATATAAGTATGAACCTGGAAATGAGCAGGATATGTCCCCTTTAACCAAAGAGCTGCGTGCTCGGGTTATTTCTGTAACCACCAACGACAACAACAACTGAGAAAAAGGATAAAAAGCTTCTCCAAACATGCAAATTTAATTTGAAATGTTTTTTGATATTTGCATGAATCTGGGCGTCTAAATCAACAAAACGGATGGAGGAGGAATAGCGAGTCCCTTTTAATTCATCCGTGACCCTGCCAGGCCACAGAGAGAGGATCTAAATCCTGGTCTCTCTGCCAGCGTAGAAACTAAAATCCACCCAGGCGCTGTATGTGTCAGCAGCAGCAAATGGAAAAGCTTCATAATAAACTGGATATTGGTTAGAATGCTGCAGTGTTATTGCAACCATCAGTTTATATGAAAATGCTGCAGAGTATTACTTAAACCTTAAATATGACTGTAGCAGCTCCTCTCCCTGCGGATAATAAATATGCTTTTACAGTAATGGTAGTGAAGCCTGGTGTCGAGTCATTAGATTAATTATAGTTCATCAGCTGCTGTTGCCACGGTGACACCCTGAGAAAGACCTACAGAGTACAATAAATGTTTTTATTTACACTTCACTTCCTGAAATTCAACAGGCTTCCTGTTTCTGTAAAAACATGGAAATGTGTGCTTCTCTTCTTTCAGATAAAATACATATTTTAACTGTACATTTTAGTCTTCTACCTGAATAGATGAATTATAGCTCAACACTTTCTCCTGTTGAAGAGCTCAGTAGGTCTGCAGAGCAGCACAAAGCGGCGTTTAATGGAGAGAACAAGAGCGTGAAAAATGAAGAGAGAGAGAGAGGGAAAGGAAAGGAGAACATGGAGGGAGATAAAGAAAGGAGAGGGGGGTAAATTAGGCTTCACACTGCAAGACTTAGTGCTCAACACGTTCTCACTCCCAACTCGTCAAATACCGCCGCTTGGTCAGCGCCTCTCGGCATCAGAGACCGACGCACGGGGTAACCCTCTAGTGCGGGACGGCGTGTCAATACAAGCTCGTAACATGCATGGTGTCCTTTCAAAATAAACTTGCGTTTTCACAGGAAGTTAGGTTTAGGCAACACAACCACTTAGTTAGGGTTAGGAAACGGTCGTGGTTGACGTGAACTTCACCTACTAGCGACTCACGTGACTGACGATACTAACAACTCACATGACTAACGACTCACGGGACTGATGATACCGTCAAGTCATGTCTCACGTGAATCTCAGAACTGACGATATTACCTGCTCACATGACTCACAGGGCTGAAGATACTAATGACTCACATGACTAACGGCTCACGGCACTGACGATACTGGTGACTCACGTGACTAACGGCTAACAGGACTGAAGATATCATCGAGTCACGTGACCAACAACTCACGTGACATACGTGGCTGAAGATACTAACGACTCACGTGACTAACGACTCATATGACTCACGTCACTGACGATACCGACGAGTCGAGTAACTAAAGACTGACGTGACAAAATAAGTCAACGTTGTCTTTTAGTTTCACGCAGGACACGAACCCATCCACCACCACACTCCCGTCCGCCCTGAATGGACTCTCACGCTATTAATACTACATCACTTGCCCCGACCGTCGAATAACGCCGTGGGTGGGTTTACATCGGAGTTAGTTGAAAGCCCGGTTCGTCACATACTGTTGCTAAAGGGAGCCTCTGTGCGTTGGTTTCCGATGCCGAGGGCCACTGACCAAGCGTTGGTATTTGATGAGTTGGGAGTGAGAACGGGTTGACGTGGAAGAAAGAGGTGATGGTGGCAGAAAGACAAGAAGAGGCATAAGAGGAAGAGAAGAGGCAAAGAAATAAAAGAGAGGTATGAAGGAGGAGGAGTGAAAGAAGAAAGAGGAGAAGGAGGGAAAAGGTAGATTATGACGGGGCACAATCCTCAGCCCTCCTCACCTCTTTTGAACCACATGCCATCCACGATTAGTGAATTCCTGCTTCTTCACTCGGCCGATCGCTGCGATGATTTACTGACATTCACTCCAACACATTCCTTCTGTTACTGTGTGACTCAACAAAGTCCGCCTGTTCTCCCGCTGCCCCTCCGAAGGCCTGTGAATATACAGTATGTGTGGGCCGCAGCAGGATTACATTTCAAATGGCCAGAGAAGTACTTGAGGAGCGCTTGATTTCTGGCTGCTGCGAGCACACAGTCGGTTAGACAGACTGTCCCTGAAATAAAACATCAGGAATTCGATCCCTGAAAGCAGCCAATCTGTGTCCCACCACAACCCACAGAGTCTGATTTATTAGAAACCTGCAGGCTATCAGGAACATAGTGTGAGAAAGTTTCTTGGATGCAAAATGTCTTATTATATCACCAGACTGGCGATTTATCCAGATCTTGTCCAATGCATGCTGGGATACTTCACCACAAACCTGAACAGGATAAGAAGTTTAGAGAATACGAGGATGATGGACGATCATATGTTGTTGTATCGACTGCTACATTTCTGGTATCATGACATTCCTAATTGTTAATGAGACCATGTTAGCGTGCTGACATAAGCATGTATTTGATTTGATAAACATGACGTAAAATCAACCAACTGACCTCAAATATTTAATATCATTTTGTAATACTGTGCTGCTGCATCACCCTCTAAAACTGCATTAAAATTAACATCAATGCATTAAAATTACTGAGTGTGAAAACGGGACTTTTCTTGCTAACGTGTCCTGAAATTAAGCCCCCGTTCCCTGATCATATTAACTGATTAACCTTTCTGTTTTTAATCTTCCCTCCCCTCCCTAAAGGTGTCTCCCCGCCCAGCAACACACCACTCACTACCAGCTGTGACTCCCCCGGACTGGGATGCCCAGGTAGGACAAATACACACATCTGCATGGTGAACACCGTCTTCAGCAACTGGTCCTAAAAACATACCCCTGCCTCTGTTTGATGTACTCGATCTCAAAGTAATACACTCAGGGTGATGTTCTTCTTGGTGGTCTGTCAACCATAATTACCTTTTCTTACACCTTCTGGTGTTTTGTGGATTTTAGTGCATGACTTGTTCATCAGGGATTTTTCTCATTTCACCTCCATGCCTACTTTCATGAGGCCACGCTGAATCTTTCAAGAAATGTAGAACTTTACGTTAAACCCGGAGCACCTTTAGGTACCATGAGTGTATACGTTGTTGTCATGGGCGGCCCTGCTCAAAGAATGGACCCCCTAACCTACTGCAGAGAATGATGTATATAACTGAGGTTTTCCTCCATGACATACATATTTAATCCAGGTGAACCCAGTGGGAATCAAACTCTCAACCATGGCAGCATCAGTTCCATAGGCTTCCCATTCAGCCTCACAGGATGTTTTTACTGTCAGTGTCTGATGTATGTGCCTTGTTAAAGAAGTCCTGATACCCACCAAAGTTTCCTGAACCCCCTAAAGCTGCTTAACCCCAACAGTGGATTCTGGACGTGTTGTTAAGAGAAACACTCAAACCTCAACCAGACTCCGGTTTGGTTCCCCAAAGCCCAGAACATATTCTAGTCTCTGGACTTTGCACAAGGGTCTTAGGTTTGAAGAGGAAAGAAGATGGGGATGTTGGAGGTCAAAAGGTGTGAAGATTTGTGACAGGATTGAGAAGAGAAAGGAGGCAAAAAGAAGAAGGGAAGGTGAGGACATCAGAGGAGATAATAGAATAAAAGGAGAAGAAACTAGAAACTGATTATCGTTGGTTGATCGGACAAAAGATGATTGCTCAACTAACTCGCAAAAGGCACATTTTAACAGAATTTTCTGAAAATGCCCGAAAAAAAATTTGATCTTCATATTTGAATTTGGCCGTTATTGTAATTTTGTTGCCTGAACATAACAGCAAGCATTTCATGGTAACAACGTGGCGTTAAATGACACGTGAATAGCCTAGAATGCGTTATCATGACACGCAGAAATGTCATGCTATTTATACGCCTTCCCATAAGATCAGGTAGAGTAGGATTAGAAAGAGAAGAAGGGCTAAAATGAATCTATGTCACTACACAGAAATGTTTGATAATCGTTGGATCGTAAAACAAATATTTGCTTATTCTGTTTCTTGCTTCACCGTTGGTTGGATTTGCTAACTTTCTGTTTTATATTATTATAAACTGAATATCGTTGGTTGATCGGACAAAAGATGATGCTCAACTAACTCACAACAGAAACATTTTAACAGAATTTCCTGAAAATATTTGAATCAAGAGTCTGGCGGTGTCTGGCGGTGTCTGGCGGTGTCTGGCGGTGTTTGGCGGTGTTTGGGGTTGTCTGGGGGTGTCTGAGGGTATCGTAGGCTATACAGATGGTATCGCCCTTTGATTTTTCATTTTGGCTGTATAATAAATTGACTTGAGAAGAGAAGTCAAACAAGGACAGAAGTTCAGTCAAGTGGGTTAAAATGATGAATTTCTTGAAAAGGAAACAGATGCTCCACTCAGCTTGTTCTTACCGAACCTTTCTTCACAAGCTCAAGTGTCTGCAGATGAGAAAAAATAAGGTGGTTTAATAAGTATTCGCCGTCTGTCGCTCACTCTCACCAAACAATGTGGAAAAGAATCTCCTCGGGCATGCTCTGTTAATGACATTTTCCTTAAATGACCCGTCTGTGTCCTGAGAGGAACATACGTGACAGAACGTTTCTAAAGAAAACCACCCCAGGGTGCCGTTCGGCCTCTTACTGCCCAGCCAAAACCATTAAAACTGGAATACTGTTCCTGCACAGATCATGGCCCAAAGAAAATCTCACTCTCTGGCCAAGCACCTTTGCTCCAGGAGGTCACGTGATCTGGAGTTCACCAGTAGCAATCGGTCAGAACAGTAGCTGGGAGCTGGCCGACGACGTGACCCAACCACACTCCCTAAATGTCAGTTCTCACACTATCCTGTGCTACGGAGGCCTCAGAGGGACATTTTTATAAAGGTCAGTTTTTGTGGGATTGTGCTCATGAGAGTAAAGGCAAATTAAGGTCCCAGAAAATAAATGACTACGGCAGCCCGGACAGGTCAACAGGTCATGGGAGAGCGCTCACAGGGTTGTACGTTAAATCCTGGATCTAGATTGGTCCACAGAGTGCAGGGTCATCTAAAGAGCAGCACCCCGGGGTGACGAGGACGCCTGAATCCCCGGTGAGAACAGGTGTTCTTCAGCAAACAAAGCCTTCATCAAGACAGATGGTTCAGATGGAATATAAAGGGAGGCTATGTTCCTGTTTATGGGACAAGTTGTTATGACTTATATGTCATTTCCACCCTGCGTTTGGCCTCTACAAGAGCAAGCTAGACACTTAATGAACAGCAAAATTCACCTCAGGACTAAAGCTGTCAAACAACAGGCCGAGGCAGATGGCTGCCCACCCAGAACCTGGTTCTGCCCAAGGTTCCTACCCGTTAAATGGAAGCCACTGTCTTTAAGACTGAATTTGGGCAACTGGTCTCATATTTCATGTAACAACGCTGTTTGAAAATACTAAAAAGCAACCTGCAGCAGAGCATTTGTGCTGTAAACCCGACCTGTTAAAGGTTCTGCACTGAGGATGATCATGCAGCTTCACAACCATTCATCATCTGCTGCATCTTTTTCTCTCTCATCCCGACCCCCCCAGCCGCTTCCTCTCCCGCCACCCCATCCACTGACTCCACTAACACCATCCATGCTACTAATGCCATCACCCACGGTAAGCATTCCTCCTCCTCCTCCTCCTTGTGCAGCCTCCTTCTCTTTCATCTGTCGCTTTTCACAAGTCTTTTCTACCTAATTTCACCTTCTTCTCCACTCTTTGGCTTTTGATCACCCTTTTATTTCTCTCCATACTCTAGTTTTTCAACCTCTTTCCTCCATGTACCCCCTTTTTATTTTTTAAATGCTCATTCATGTTGTTCAGCTGCTGTGCTGATAATCTTTGATGGTTTATCTCTTAATTTATGTCAATGACAACTAAAGCCTTTTAGTCCCCTTCTCTTTTGCCTCATCTCCTATAAATTTTAGATAAATTTGGGGGCTCATCCGTGATCCAAAAGGAAGACTTCTTCTTCATAAAATAATTTTCAGTTCATCACCAAAAACAGTTATTCTCCTGCTGTGTTCACACCAAGAGCGAAGTGACTTTTCGCCTTGCTTCACTCATGTGAGTTGGACCACCTCCATAGATACCAACATTTTTTCTTTCCGCCATTTTTTGCCATCAACCATGAAGGAAATTACCACTGTTGCTGCTTTGTACATGTTTTGAAAGTCCCAGATATGTCAGAAAACCAAATGGCGTCGTGTCTGGGTTCATAACGTCACCCGGTGGCGAGCTGTATTCAAATACAGTGCCATCGCTACTGCGGTATGAACACAAAATAAACAGATTGAGCTGTGATTTAATTGCAATAAACGGATCAAAAGGATGCCGAAATAACTACATTACATTACGTAAAAAGTGTGAATTCATACTTTGTCAGGTCTGTCCACAAGACGACAAGGAACAACTTTTAAAATGTTTGTTTTCTGAATGGAGTTTGGATGGATCAGTGCCAGGCTATAAAGCTGCTCCAACAACACACAACATAAAGTCATCTAAGCATAAATACGGCAGCGATGTTGTTGTTTCTACCATAGACAGTCTGTGGTTTCTACACAGAGTTTGGTCCGGTTAGGGTAAAGCTCTGGGTGACCACAGACACATACAATTTTTTATTCCTCCATTTCTGATTCAAATGATGCAAATTTTGTGTGTTTGCATTGCGTCATTTGCGACATCACGTTGTCTATTCGCCTCTTTGAAAAGTTTGCTTTGCTCTTGGTGTGAACACAACATTGATGGTTTATCGAAGAAGCTTTACTCATAAAAATCCAAACCCCCTGAAGTTGTGCCATGTTTGACCTTTTCAAAGACTTTCATGGAAAGTTGCTCGGGGCTATTTTACTTTCCGTGCACTTCTGAAAAGGAAAAACCCTCTCCTTTATTCTATTCATTATCTACCAGGGAGAAAACTCAGCTAATTCTAATGCATTGGTCCATATGAACGTGTTTGACTCAGGAGGACTGAGACTAGATAAATATTATCTACCACTACTTTAAAAAATGAGTTCATCAAATCTTTTCATTACTTAATTAACCTTTCTGTCATTTTTCTCCATCTGAGGAGTTGAAATGGCGAATGAATGGTCCCAGGAATTTATGAAAATCAGCTCTTGTTCTTTGATTAGGATAATAAGGATGGTTTTGTTCTAACAAAGGAAAGTGCAGTCCACTGGAATTTTAAATATGTAACTGAAGTAGAAAATACTTTGCACATAGTATGACTTTTTAACACAAGCATGTTCTTATCCATGAGGATATGATGTAAAAGGTTCATACATGTTGGAAGCATCAAGCGTTGGGCGTACCGGATTTCAGCATTAAAACCATTTTGTTTGTGGTCCCTCCCGTTCTGCTGTATCCTTTGATTTGTGATCTCCAGTTCTCCCTCCCATCACTCCATCTCCAACCACCATCCCTACCACTAGCATGCCACTAACCCCAACCACCAGTACCACCACCACCAGCAGCACAACCAGCTCCTTCTCCTCTGGTAAGGCTTCATCTGCCTCACTGCTTTGTTGTTTGCTACGAGCATCTCTAGACTCTCCACGCAAATAAGAACAAAACAAAGTAATTACTGAATATTTCAGTCCCAAATTTCATTGTACTCAGGCAACTCAGTCTCACAGCAGTTCATGAAATAGTCACGAAATTTAAAATATTCGATTTGTGTACATAGACACGAATTTTTCTTTTTTTGTGACGCTCGGCACAACTTTTAACAACGTATTTTTGTGCATTTTCCTATGAATGTCCAGCAACACGTGACACACGTGTCAATTTCTGCTCCAGTCTTTTCAAAATAAAGCTACTAATAGCTCCGAAAGTGCTGTATTTTGATTACGGAAGTTACGTGACAAATAAATCAACTTTGACTTCTGGTTTCACACAGGACATGAACACCGGTCTCCTGGGCGAAAGTCCTGCGTTTGCCGCTCTCTATATTTCCCGGTTCACAATTATGCGGATTACATTTGTGCTGACCATCACGAAAAAAACGTGAAATTTGTGTCTATGTACACAAATCAATATGTTAAATTTCGTGACTATTTCACAAACTGCTGTGCGACTGGGCTGATTCAGGATAGAATAGCTTGGAACAGAAGTGTTCTCAGTTGAAACCCATACACATTTTTAAGTCTTTTTGAGAATATATTCTTTTTTTCTTATTATTCTGCCAAAAACAAAAAAACTAATTTAAACCGAACTGACTCCCGAGATGCTTTTGGGAAACCCAATTTTTGCACCAAATGTCAAAAAGGCTTCCCTTGATCAACCTTTTTTTTTTCTTCTCTGAATCAAGAAAGGCTTTTGACAGGCTAGGAGTTTGCCCCATTAACACAGTGTGGTTGTGTGTTTTGCGTTACTGACATGCCGACTTATTGTGCTAATCAGTTACGCCTCCCACTACCATCACCATCACCACCAGCGCTGCTACCTCTGCATCTCCTGCCACTAACGTTGCTTCAGCCAGCAGTACACCATATGGTAAGATAGCTGACCATATCTAAATATTAATATAGCTAACGTCGTAAGTCAAGGTTCTGATTTTATCCTGTTCTGTGAGCGATCGTAAAAAAAATTTTTTCACAATTGAGGAAGTTTTATCAAATATTACCATTTACGTTGTTAATATAATGTGTTTATAATATGTTTGTACAATGTCGAAATGTTTTTAGACTAATGTCCCCACAATGTAGACATGTTTTTGGACTAATGTCCCCAAAAGGCAGCTGTTTTGACAGGGTGTATTCCCCGCAGTGTAGCTGTGTTTACATATTGATGTCCCCACAATGTAGACATGTTTTTAGACTAATGTCCCCACAATGTAGTTGTTTTGACTGGTTGATGTCCCCACAATGTGGAAATGTTTTTACACTAATTACCCCACAATGCAGCTGTTTTGATAGCTTGAAGTCCCCACAATGCAGCTGTTTTGATAGGTTGATGTCCCCACAATTTAGTAATGTTTTTAGACTGATGTCCCCACAGTGTAGCTGTGTTTTAGGGTTGATGTCCTCACAATGTGGAAATGTTTTAACACTAATGCATAATGCAGCTGTTTTGATAGCTTGAAGTCCCCACAATGCAGCTGTTTTGATAGGTTGCTGTCTCCACAATCTAGTAATGTTTTTAGACTAGTCCCCACAATGTAGTAATGTTTTAGACTAATGTCCCTACAATGTAGCTGTGTTTACAGACTGATGTCCCCACAATGTAGTTGTTTTGACTGGTTGATGTCCCCACAATGTAGAAATGTTTTTAAACGAATATCCCCACAACGTGGAAATGTTTTAGACTAATGTCCCCACAGAGTAGCTGTGTTTTTAGGGTTGATGTCCTCATAATGTGGAAATGTTTCTACACTAATTACCCCATAATGCAGCTGTTTTGATAGGTTGCTGTCCCCACAATCTAGTAATGTTTTTAGACTAATGTCCCCACAATGTAGTAATGTTTTAGACTAATGTCCCCACAATGTAGCTGTGTTTACAGACTGATGTTCCCAAAATGCAGGTGTTTTGACAGGTCGATGTCCCCACAATGTAGCTGTGTTTTTAGGGTTGATGTCCCCACAATGTAGCTGTGTTTACAGGTTCTTGTCCCCACAGTGTAGCACGATTAACAGGTTGTTGCTGTTAAATCATGATGAATACAAGTATACACATACACTGACCAAAACAAAAAAACAACATCAAAGAAGTTTTCCATTTCCTTCCAGGTGTTTGATATAATATATATCTATTGTACCTACAGCATATGTCTATTAACCTGACTGATGTGTAATGTTTACTTTCCCTGTAGCCCAACAGACAACCAGCAATACGCCAACTGCTTCATCTGCTACCACTAACCACCCAGCTACTAACCCCACAACGCATGGTAAGAGCAACACAACTGGAGCGAAGCCACAGCTGAGACTGACGAGCTTTACATGCAAAACGCTTAATGCTGCTATGACTGCATGCAGTGCTGGCAGGTACAAAAACCACAGAGGACTTAAATCTGAGTTCAGGTGACTAAATACTGTCACTGACAAGCTGTATAAATAATGAACAGTAACTGTAGAGGCCTGCTAACCTCAGTCATGGAAGAAAACAGTCCTTACAAAGCCAAACAGCAATAAATCCAGGTAGTAAAACTCTGGTAATTCAGAACTAAAGGAAATTAAATGAAATTCAGTTCATTTCCCAACCTGGTTAAAAGATTATGGATACAGCTGGATGTTTGTATGAACATTAGTCATGATGTTAGACACACTTAACAGTAGTTATTGCTTATTCTCAAAGAATATTAAAGCAATTATTAGAGTTTGAATTAACTTCTATACATAACATTTTGAAATCATTATTGTTGTTTGGGTTACAAGCATGGGCAATCAGGTGCGTAACCAGATTTTGGACCAATAGTATGTCAATAAATGCTTTGAACTGGGGCTGTAACTAATTATATTTGTCATCATTGATTAATAAATTAACTTCTTTATCTATAAAATGCCTTAAAATGTAAAAAAAAATCTTAGAAAATGCAAGAGGCAGCAAATTGACAAATTTGGGAAAACTTAAATCTGTGAATGGTTGACATTTGTGTTTATTAAATGACTTACAATTAATATGTTATCAAAATTGTTAATAAATTATTCAGTTTATCAGCTAATTGTAACTATGATCAAGTAAGTAAGTAAGTTTTCTCTTACATTTTCATAATACTTACACTTGAGCTTGTTGACAACTGTGCAAACGTATTTAATCTATTTTGATGCACAGCAGCACGCAGAACTTCTTATGACTATTACTAATACTTGTAATCATTTCTTTCACTTTCATTTTTTCTTTGATTTAGTCCATTAGGTCTCTTTGTAGGCAAATATTAATGAGTTGTTTCATGGCAGCAGGAAGACTCTTGTGTTAATCCTAGACATTGTGATGAGAACCTTTTACATATTTTGTAATTTTATTCAAACGCCTTTAGATCTTTTTGCATTCTGCTCATAATTTACTTTTCTTAAACACTCATGCTACCATTAAAATGCACAACACTCTCTAAGGGCCTTTTCACACCTCAAAGTCCAAACCAATGTTCTTGTTATATTGTTTACGTTTGACCTGGTTAGTTTTGGTTTCACATTGCAATGAAATGAGCGCACTAAAGAACTCTACATGACATATCTGCGTCCTGTTGTCATCACCTATGTGAGCTGTGGCTCGTACACTCGTATATAGCAACACGGTCTCACGGCAGTTCATGAAATAGTCACGAAATTCAATCTATTTGATTCGTATACACAGACACGAATTTCCGACTTTCAACGACATATTTTTCGTGCTTTTTCCTACGAATGTCCAGCAACACGCAACGCATGTGTACCATTTCCGCTCCAGTCTTTTCAAAATAAAACTACTTAGTTAGGTTTAGGAAAAACATCATGATTGGGCTTAAAATAAGTACGTAAACTAAGTAAAATATGTAAGGAAACAACGTAACATAAGTACAGAAAATATGTCACAAACATTGCTAAAAACGCTAACGTAACCTACCCATCCCCCTCCCGCCATCAGCAGTCTCTCTCCTTTTTTGTTCTACGTCACTAGCTCTGAGCGTAGCATATTTACGCGGATGCGTTTACATTGCAGTCAGTCCAGACTACATGGTGTGCACATGAAACGCCAAAAGCAGGAATGACATTCTTATTGTATCCTTGCGAATTATCGTGTCATTCATGCACCTTTTTGTGTGACCAGGTTGCTTATAACATGACAATAACCGGCCAGAACTTCCTGTAACTGGTCCAAAACATCCAAAAAACACTTTCACATTAGAAACAAACCGAACCATGGTTCAGTTTGATCCGGACCGAGACCACCTCTCTTCGTCGGACCGGAGGTTTTACACCTGTAATTTTGGTTCACATCAAACTGAAAAGTCTGAAAGTCCGGATCAAACGAGGTGTGAAAAGGCCCTAAAAATGCATTCATGCCTTCTTTCTCCTCCTCTACTCGTCTTATTCTGTCTTTCAGCCTCCTCCGTTCTCCTCTCTTCTGCTGTTTCATCTCCACATACAGCTCCAGGAACGACTCCTCCACTGCTGTTAGTAACTACTAACCATCCAACCACTAACATAGCTGTCAATACTGCTTCCTCTTGGGGTAAGATGCACTCTTGTGCGCCAGGTTCGGCAACCAAGGTCTTTACGTTCTTCTCTTGTCATTCCTGTCTAGTTATTTCTTTATTCTCATTAGAAAAAAAAATCTTTGCTATCATCATTTTAAGATTTTATTAATCCAGGAAAAGTTTGGTTCTTTGTTTCATAATGATCAGCACTACCTGTAATAGCTGCTTCTCCTGTTGTGGTACTAACAATTTAATCCTTAAAACAATCTAATCTTGTCATACAAAAACTCTTCTGGTTTGGTTTACATTTACATAATCTTTTACTGCTTGTTTTCTATTATTCGTGCATTGATCCTGTCTTTTTTCTATTTCAGTAATACTTTTCTCTGATAAGAAATCAGGAACATATTTGTAATCAAGATACAGTTTTCTTTCACGCTTGTCGTGATTAAAGGGAATTTGGGATGACTCATGTGGTGTAAAGGTGTCAGGTGCTTCTTAGTCTCCATTGTGTATACTACTGCTTTGAGTTTTTTGCTTGAAAATACATTTTGTTTATTATCTGTAACCTGCTTTTCCACCATAATGGCGTCTGGTTTGATGTGGCGTGCCCTGGTGACAGCGAAGGAGTCTACTGTGAGATCTCCTGCTGCTGTAGTTGCCAGAAGACGCCAGCATGCTTTTGGATCCTCCGTTTCTCATGCCCCCAGACCTCCAGCCTCTCATCGTAGGACCCTTGTATCCAGTCAGTCGAGTCCTCCAACCCGAGCCCCTAGTCTCCCAGATAAAACATCTGAACCCAGACTCTTAGCTGCAGCCCCAGGTCCCCCGGCTCCACCTGAACCCCCTCGCCCTAGACCTCCAGCCTTCCTCCCAAGGACCCGAGGCCATCGCAGCTCCAGGACCTCCCTGGGGTACATCTCCACCCCTTTGATCTGGCAGGGGAGGAAGAGACCGACTGGAGGAAGACGCCCAGCTTCAACCAGAGCACCGTCCAGGCCAGTGGTTTACATCACCAAACCTGCTCAGCCAAGCGAACTCAGATCCACAGCCAGGCCTGCATACACAACGCATGGGTTGAAAAACGCAACTCGCGTGTTGGAATATGCGACGCACACGACTGTTCGCTTACATGTATCAGCACAACCTACATCGTTACCGCACAAGGAGACCCATACAACCTCTCAAGACTCAAAACTCCCTCCTGAATCAGGGGTTTTAATCTCGTCCTATCAACTTAGAGATGAGGCAGTGGGGGCCGCACCCCTGGCATCATCATCGTCATCGTTGTTGTCACCGTCATCGGCGCTTGGCAACAGAAAGAACAAACCTGTAGCGCCGCAGTGGTCGTTGCTGAGCGCCAGCAGTGGGGGAAACCAAACAGTTGTTAAAGGTAACTGGAAAGAACCACTGGAACCGCTGGGCGATGAGTACTCGTCAGGGTCTGAGCCGTTTGTGTATGATTCGACTGAGCTCACGGAGGAGGGCGGTGCTTTCAGCTCGTATGAGTTCGATGCTGCCTACACCTTGGACGAACCCGTAACAATCCAACCGGCCTTCACCGGCCACGACGCCACAAACCAACAATCGTTCAAAACATCAGACCCTGATGGCGCTTCTCTTCCAGGAGTTGAACATTTTCAAGATTCGGAAAGCCGAGCAAGTGGCTCAGCAGCAGGCGGTAAGCTTTCTCTGAACCGCCCACAAGATGGATTGATGCCAGCAACGTCTGACGTTCCTACACTGACTGTTTCTCAGACTTTTTCAGTAGCTCAAATCCACCACAGGATCCCAAACAACACTAACTTTAGCGGACAAAAGCAAGAGGACATTTCCTACACACCATCTCTCCTCATTCCCTCGCTTTCATCCCTTCTCTTCATGCAGCCAACCCCGTCTTTGCCCACGGTACAACTAAGCTCCTCGGCACTCCTCGCAGAAGAGATTTTCCCCAAACAGATTGTCTCTTCTTCAGCGCCAAAGACGGAAGACGTGGCCCAGATAACCTCTTCCTCACTTTCTTTAAACCCCCTGGACAGTGTGCATGAAACAGGGATTGTTGAACTTGCAGTGGCCAGAAGTAGACTGATTCATTTATTTATGAAGACGTCGACACAGCTACCTTCTCCTATTTTACCCAAAACTTCCTCTTCTAACACTTTAGCATTCCCTCTTGACATCCAACGCTACTCCTCATCCTTCTTTTTGTCAGCATCTACTTCCTTCCCCATCACTCCATCAGCTTCATCATCCGTCTCCCCTGTTACTTCACAAAGTCCGACCTCCCCTCCCCTTTACTTCTCTAATACCCTCATCCCTCTCTCATCCACCCTTCCTCTTCCAACCTTACATCCCCTCTTCCTCCCCTCCTCTTCCCAGCAGGCCAAACAAAAGCTTCCAGAAACAGACGGCGTTGTTGAATCTGCTCACGTTCCAGAGTCAGACGGCAACTTTCAACCTTCTGTGTTGTCATTTCTTCCTCTGTCCTCGAACCTTCAAAGGGGCTTTGTGGTGACAAGGGTTGACACAGCGCCCTCGTCGTCACCCCCTTTCTTTTCTAAAGCTCCATCTGAATCACAGATGCCAGTTGTTGATGTTGCGCTGCACCCTGAATACCACTTCTCTAACAATATATCAGAACCTTTCAGAAGTCGATCGCCCTACTCGGATAGTAATCGCCCCCTTGGTGTACAATCAGGCCTGTCTGTCCATTCAGATCTTTTATACTCCTCCTTTAGTCGAATTGAGCCCTCTGGCTTATCTGTGGAGAATTTGGCATCTAGTTCTGCGGTACTGACACCAGAATTACCCGCTCAAATGCAGCCTTCACAGTTGGATGACCCTGAGTTTGGTTCGTCACTTGTTTTGTGGCCTTCTTCTCATGCAGCCAGTCTGTCAGTCCATCAGATGTTGGTTCATTCTGATCAGAGCGACATACATACTCTGCGTCCAAGAAGTCAGCCTGACATCTTTGCATCGCTGCCAGCAGCTGTCGTTTCGGCCTCTGAACGCACCCCAGCTCTGCTCCAGGAAAACCCTGATAGAATGCAACGTTTGCACTCTGCTTCTTTGTCTGCCATTTCTTCTTTGTCTTCACATCCCTCCCTTTCAACTTGGCGTCCCCTTTCCCATCACCTTGACAACCTGTCGCTCACTGTATCTTCAGAGGCTGCCACGGCGATGCAAGCTGCCAGGGCGGCAGAACGGATGGTGGGAGAGGAAGCTGCATTGTCTTCCTCCTCAGAATCCCTTAATCCTGTAGTTGAGAAGCCTCCTCTCTTGGCTCAGACATCTTCATCTGGCTCACAAGACAGACACACTTCCAGCCTGAATAGAGATGCTTGGAGGCTGCAGCACACGGTCTCCAATTTAAACACCAACATCCAGGCACTCGCTGGCCATGATGGTGCAGTTAATCACCCCACTTCCCCTTTGTTGTATCCGTCTGTCATGGCACCAACCCAGACGCTGGAACTCCACAGCAGAGCGAGTGCACTGCTCGGCGCCGCGACCCTCCAGCACGCTTCAGGGCTGGATTATACGCACCACTCAGGCCTGACACATCCCCGTCACGTGGAAAATGCAGAAGCACATGTTGGCGTTGGGGGGCTGCAGCTGCAATCATCCCATTTCATTTCTTTTGCCCTTACTCCCCCTCTTCTTTCACCCTCCATGTTGCCGTCTCTTTCAGCAATCCTCACACCTCCTTTTCAACTTCCTCCCATCTATCCTGCTATCTCCTCCCCTCCCCTCTCATCTCTCACCACCCCTCCTCTCCTCCCCGTTTGGGTGGCAGCGTCTGCCAGCATTGGAGAGGCAGAAATTGGCTCCTTGTCGCCCACTTGGCCCACTGCTGGATCCCACCAGCCCACAACAACCCAATCCCCCCTGGACAACCATTTACAGTCCTTCCAAAGATCCACCACGTACCCTGTTAGCCAGCCAACAGAGTCAATCACACTCATCCAATCACTTCCCCTCCACCAAGCTTCCACATTCCCCGATGACAAATTGAAATCCAGCCACTCAAAACCCCTCGTTTCTGCTGAAGAGTATAACGAGGACGAGGTTTTGCCAGAGCTCGCAAACAACTGGCAAACAGCGGATGCTTCCAGGTTTGTCGATGATCCGGTATCGTCGCCTGAGGCCTCGAGTAATCTCACTGCAGCTGGGAAACTGTCACATCTCTCTGCTGTATTTGACCCTGCGGATGTTGTTCCAAAAATACATATTGCGGATGCTGTAGGACTGGCTTCTTCAGTAGTAAACACCAATGATAATGTAACTCTGGATGTGTTAAATGCTGCCCTGAACACTCAATCATCTAAAATGCAAACTACGTCTCCCTACCCTACTGCTGCAGCATCAACACAACCCACCGGTGCGCCGGTGATTCAAAGCCCCCTGCACACTTCTGGCCTCAATATCCCCTCTGACAACCACACTGCTGCAAACACAGCGGCTTTAAAATACCTCTCCGTGTCAAATGCAACCGCAGTCATAACACTCAAAGACTCTCCTTCGGTGCCAATTGAAATGACAAACGCCACAAAGGCTAAAAATGCTTCATCTCTGACGGAAAATGCAAGTGTTGGAACATCTCGGGGGAACATGACAGGCGGCAAACAAACGGCAGATCTCAGTGTGAATGCAGCAAAGTCAAATTTAACTGTTTCAAGTCAAAGTGTGTCGAATCACAGTGGGAATCAGCACTCGGGAGGATTTGTGAATGGAGCGAATGTGAATGATGTTCGCCCTTCCCCTACGCTACCTGCGCTCGTCAATGCTCATATAACCATAAAGAACTCCTCTCCAACGGCTCCGTTCAAAGTAGTCAGTGTGCCGGCCGGCGGTGGCGGTGGCGGCCTCAAAAAGTTCACGGTGGTGCGCCCGCCACCTGGATCCCCAACTGTGGATTCAGCAGCCAAGCCCGCGTTGCCATGCCAATGTAAACAACGCTTTCATTTTACATGTCTGTGTGGACTGTCATCGGGGAACAGTATGTCATGCAGTAACAAAAAAGAACTGTAGATGTAGAGAATCAAAACAACAATCATCTGTAATAACAGAAGCATGCACTGGAAAAAATTACATCATAGTGACGTGTATTAAGTCTTAAAGTCTATTTATTCAAAACAGGGGAAGATAAACTGTTAACTTACTTGCAGGTTGCAATGTGTGGCCAAAAGTATATGGACACCCTTATTCACTTACTTTATTGCACTTTTAAATGCAGGTTTGTTTTTCCTGCTAGTTCCAATGAAGTAACATCTTGATACTGCAGCACACACACTTCAGCAGTGTTCTTCTTTTTGTGTTTACCTCTTTCCTATTTCAATATGACAATGGCCCTCTGCACAGCCCTGTCTCCTAAACATTACGTTCCCATACAACAAAACTTAATTTTGAAGATTGTTTCTGACGTATCACAAATACGTTTCTAATGGTGTGAGTCCGTAGAAGTCCGCCTACAGGGAGGAGGTCGGGGTGGTGGATGGGTGCACCCGAATCGACTGTTATCAGCTCATTAAATGTGCGTTATCAGTTGCTATCAGCCTCATAGATGTGGGTCAGTAGGGGCCTGCTACACCTACTACATTGTAAAAGTGAAAGTGAAACTTAAAAGCAACACGTTCTAACACGCTGTCAAACTGAATGAATCGTTTAAACTAGGGCTGTCAATTGATTAAAATAGTTAATCACGATTAATCACAAATTAATCACACACTTTTATCTGTTCAAAATGTACCTTAAAGGGAGATTTATCAAGTATTTAATACTCTTATCAATATGGGAGTGGGTAAAATATGCTGCTTTATGCAAATGTATGTATATATTTATTATTGGAAATCAATTAACAACACAAAACAATGACAGATATTGTCCAGAAACCCTCACAGGTACATCTATAAGGCTGATAACCACTGATAACGCCCATTTAATGACCTGACGGATCAAACAAATACAAGACTTTCACCCGGGAGACCACTGCTCATGTCCCGTGTGTAACTAAAAGTCAACGTTTTAATATAGCTTAAATAACGTACTCATTGTAAGCCAAACCACAATGTTTTACTAAACCTAACCAAGTAGTTTTGTTGCATGTTCTTGTTTTGTTTCATTAACTACGTGTTTAAAACTGAGACCGCAATCCGGGAGCAAATACTTTTCCCTCGAAACAAAACTGAAAATGCAGTTTAGTTGTGTGGGAACGTCATTTTGTGGGAGACAAGGTTGCCCAGCAACAAAGCCAGCTCCATAAAGAAATGGTTTTCCCGGTTTTGTGTGAAAGAACTTGACCAGGTCCTGACCTCAGCACCTTTTGGGATGAACTGGAACACCGACTGTGAGTCAGATCTGATCACTAACATCAGTGTTGGACGTCACTGACGCATGTAATCCCTGCAGCGGGTTCAACATCTGGTGGAAACCAGCAGAGTGGAGGCTGTTAGAGCAGCACATTGGTGAACATGGTGTTCAACTCGGGCTGTATTTATTCAGGTGTCCACAGACTTTTGGCCATTCAGTGTATTAATGATTCAACACTATCAAAGTTGGTTGAGATGCTGTGGATATTAGCGATCCATTACCACTCTCCTTTTAAAAAGAAAAATAGATTTTGAGACTGAATACGTGATTTAATGACTTGTCGAGGTGGTTGGGTTTTGCGGCGTGGTGTCTGAGTATCTGTTTTCAATCGGTAGTTGGACTAGTGGTAGATATACATAGCTGTCAATCAGGTGAGTGGGTGGGCTCCCGCTGATACTGGAGGCTGGTGATTGGTTAGTCTTGATTCTGGGAGCTTTTTAGAATTGGTTGTCCAATCAGAGGGTAGTATTTAGCCTGGTATACTTCTCTTTCTCTTTTTCTTGTCCATCATTATGACATCAAGCAAAGACTTTCTAGCCGATATTCCTCTCCTCATTTTTCTTTTTACCTACAAAACAATCATCCTTTGAGTGTCTCAGTCCATCCAGCTTCTTGGTAGAGACGTCCTGCTCTGCTGCTTGTCCTCTCTCAGACGGTCAATAACAAACACCTCGTCTCTATTTTACAGACTGCTGCTAGTTGAAATGTTTGCAGCTGCTCCCCAAAAGAAATACTCAGAAAATCACTAAAGGTCTGCAGCTTGCAGGGTCTCCCACAAGAGCTGATGGAGTAGAAGAAGTCTGTTGACCCCTTCAGTAGCATTTACTAACAATTTTAGATACTGGAGCGACACCTAGTGGCCAATGTGAAGCATAGCAGGAGAGCTGAGAGCACTAAAAGTGATTTATCGTGGAAGGAAATATGACTCAACCCTCTTGTTTGTCTACTGTTGGAGAAATGTTTGACACAACAAGTCAATAACAACATTATTTACATGTTAAGAGAAGAAGAAGAAAAAACATCCATGTGAATTTAACACGACTTTAAGGGGAAAATATTTGCTATTTAAAACTTTTATCATAAAAAGGACAAAACAATCTATGATTTAACTATGAATTATGAAAGATCAAAAGTCATTACCCAAAGATTTTTTGAATGAACATCATCAAGTTTTATTCTAAAAGTAGGAATTTCAAATGCAACAGAAAAAAAGAAACTGAATGTTAAAAAGTAAAGTAATGATAAACCCACTAAATGAAATGTACAGTATATAAATAAATGCCAAAAGTAAATATATAATCTATATCGGTCCACATTCAAATTAATTAACATGCAAATTTGTAAAGTTTGTGTACAGGCGCTCTTATTATTCAACACATAAGGAGAGAAACGTTCCCTATAATAAGTTTGGTATTACTTCAAATAACCATAATTTATAAATGGTAAATTGATAGTTAACTGAACTTAGTTAATAGCTATTTTACTGTTAACAAACAATAAATTGATAATAATGTTTACTAATTATTAGTAATTGCTATAATTGATGTTATTTTAACAGTTTATTGTTGCACACATAATATTCTATATAATGTGTATATATATATATATATATATATATATATTCATATTTGTTAATGAATATAATAAACTATATAATATAATATATTTATAAATTATATATAATAATATAATAATATAATATAAGAAAGGTTAATAAACCTTTAACAAATTGTTAAGCATCTATAATATATTATTCTATATACTATATATTGTATATATATATTTGTAAATTAATATAATAAACTATATAATATATATATATCAATTATACATAATTATATAATATAATAATATATAATATAATAAAGGTTAATAAACCTTTAACAAATTGTTAAGTATCTGTAAACATTACATAAAAAGATGGACTAGAGTTCATATGTACGCAGGTTTAAAAGGAACCCCCAGTTTTTCCAGTAATTAAAATTTTAGCACTTCTTTCAAGAAATCAAAACAACTAAAAGATAAACTTCTGTATTTTCCTTTTCCAGGAAACATATTTAGGAAGTTACAGAATAAAGTTTTACTGAGATTTTCAACATGAAAGTCACAAACTTTATAACTTAATATTAATCATCACAGAAAGTCGTTTTTACTATTAATCCTTTTTACTAATACGTTGTTTTTTTGGATGAAGTTCCTTATGCGATTGAGAAGTAAATGTGTGAGGTGTCAGACTGCAGCCACACAGACATGTTAAAAGTGTTAAATCCTTTAAATAGTGACTGAAACAGTCAGATAGTGAATCATGTTCTCCTGCAGCTTTTTTTTCTGACACATTCCCATTCACCAAGAAAAGAAACCGTAATGACTTCCTCTCCCGTCTGTCAGCCGGCTCATTCCTCACCATCATTTTTACACTGTTAAACTAGATTTTTACATAACTCGATTTGCTCCAACGGCTCGAAATCATCTCCTGCTATGTGCCACAGAGAAAGACTTCCATTACGAGTATGAAGCAGTCTGTGAGACTAAAGTATTATTCTCTTTCCTCTCGTCTTCTTATCCGCAGAGGGGTTGTTCTACCGGGTTTCTTTCGTGGTGAATGACAAGGCCGCGGCGCTGACGCAGGCGGATGTGGAGCGAGCTGTGGCTCACTGGGTAAGTCCAAGAGCGTAGGACATGATGATGTACATTTTTATGATGGCCCTTCTCATCCTCTATTGTGTCTCGTAAGTTGTTGCCGTAATTTTTTTTACCAAGGGACCCCTTTGAAAATGACCATCCCAGTTTTTCCTTTCCTGCTCCTGTAACATGGTACCAATGGATCTTTAGGTTTTCTAGTTTCATATGATACCAGTATTTTCTCTCTAACTTTAAAACTCAGCGTGCAACAACCTCTGAAAGACAGAATAGCATCCAAGACCGCCGTTCACTACAACAATAACAGAAAAGTCTTATTTCATCAGTCGACTGACTGATTTGTTTCTTTCTTACAGCTGAATCAGACCTTTCAGAACTGGACCCATTCAGTCTACGTAGACTCCATCAGGTAACTCAGCAATGATTTATCTAAAACACGTTTTATTTACAGAATACAACCTCTCATCTGTCAAATACTGTCTGCATAATAATTATTACTGCTCGTTTTCACCTGCAAGGAAGTAAATCAACCATTTAAAACACTCAACACTCTTTAATCATGTGACAGCCTCTTTAAGAACCATGATGAAGTTAAAATGTCTAAGTTTAATTATGAGTTCAAGCTTTTTTAAGTTTACATTTTTAAGTTTTTAAGTTTAAGTTCAAAGTTTTGAGTTTAGTTTTTAAGTTTAAATTTACAGTTTTAATTTTTATGTTAAGTTTTACAATTCAAAGTATTTTAAGTTTAAGTTTAAAGATTTATGTTAAAGGTAAAGTTTTTCAGTTTTAAGTTTTTTTTAAGTTTAAATTTGTATGTTTAAACTTTAAAAAAATTAAGTTTTTCTGTTTTCATTTTTTTTTTAAGTATAAGTTTTTCAGTTTTTCAGTTTTTTCAAGTTAAATTTTTCAAAAGTTGAATTTTAAATTTTTAAGTTTTAAGTTAAGTTTTTCAGTTTTAATTTTTTTAAGTTCAAGGTTTTTATTAAATTTAAGTTGAAATAACATCAGTAGAACTTTTTATTAACAGATAAAATAAAGTTTCTTATAGTGAGTTTTTTAAAGGCTAGAAATTGTTGCCATGTGTCTAATTAGACATTTGTTAAACTCACAGGTGTATTATAGTAATTTTTAACTCAAGGCAGTTTACTGTACGTCTTCTGCAGTATATCTCAACAATATCAGAGATTTCTCTGGTAGGAAAAAAGGTTTCAAATAAATCCTCACTGCTGTTTTTATCATCTCTTTAACATTTCCTCTCTGCAGCGTGCAGCCTGGTCTACAGAGCGGAGGAAACCCGGACAGGTAACTCATTAATATTTATTATTAATATGTTTTATTTGTCAGATGGTGAAGTCTTCTTGTTTTGTTATTATAATCGCGTCATATCTCTTTGTGTTGCCTCTTTCTGTCCAGCTATACGTGCCGAGCGCTGTTGGTTTATAATTACATCACCAATGAGAGTCTTGGTGAGGATGCTGTGTCCGCCCGGCTGACCAGCAGGGAGGGACTGATGGGGGCCGGCCTGCAGCTCCAGACCGCCTCCACTACCGTCACATTAATCGGTAAAAAAAATACATCATTCATTTATTCTTTTGTTTCCCGTTTATCACATCCTCCTCTTGTGTTTTGTATTTCATCAAGTTATCATTTAACTGTGAAATATTTTCTTTTTTATATCAGAAAACTGTGAAGAGGAGAACCCGCTCCACTACCGCTGGCCTGAGAGCCGACCCACCGTCACCCAGTACCTGCCCTGCTTCCCCAACAAGGACCAGAGCACCTCCAGGACCTGGTAACACACACACAGTGGATTTGGTACTTAGTACTAGATCATGGATGGATGGATGGATGGAAATGATTGTGTTACAGCAGTAGGTTATCCAGGCAATGCACAGGAACAGTAAATACAATGTGCAGATCAACACTGGAGAAATACACTCCCTGGCCACTTTATTAGGTATACCTTTACAATATAATGTAGTCCAGTTCAACACCGCTGCAAACTACAACATCAATATAAACATACAGTTGAATCAACATATTAAAACTGAACATCATTAGCTTTGTAAAGGTAGAAATGATGGCAGAGCTGTTGTATTGGATTGCATTCAATTTTACAGGTGTACCTAATAAAGTGGCCACTGAGTGTATATCCATAGAATACAAAATATAAAGAATACTGGAATACACTATAAATATACCTGACTACTACAACTAGCATAAAAAATATAAATATAAATATAGAATAACCCACTATATATATTAGCAAAGTGTGCAATAACATACTATATACATTAGCAAAGTGTGCAATAACATACTATATACATTAGCAAAGTGTGCAATAACATACTATATACATTAGCAAAGTGTGCAATAACATACTACATTACATACGAAGTTACATTCCAGTATTGAAAAGCAGTTTTGTATTTTATTAAACTTTATTTATTGGACAATTTCTCTTTGTTATTCAGAATTGTTTCCCCAGTTGGCAACAATAAAGCAACACATCTTCCTCCTCTTCCTCTCTGTCTTTCTCAGTTTGCTCAATCGTCAGAACCTCTCGTCCTATTGGTCGGCTGCAGACGTCAGTAACTGCACGGACATCGACGCCATCGAAGTGTCGGCAGGTACGCTCGGCCACTGGCCAATCAGATACTCAGACTGAGGCAGAATGAGTACAAATATGAATTAAAATTTATCATGCTGATTTTATGTGAATCATTTGTTCTGTGTGTTTTTGTGCAGAAAACGCCGCTGAGGTGGCGGTGCAGCTCGCCGTCATCACCAACAACGAGCTGTCCAATGAGGAGGTGGGAGTCCAGGCTCTGCTCTGAACAGACTTCCTGTGAGGAAGAGCGTGAATAAACTCTTCTTCTTCTTCTTCGTCTGCCTGCAGGTGTCTAAAGTGGTGACGAAGGTGAAGGAGCTGGTAAACGTGGCGAAGATCAACAGCACGCTGGCCTCCACCGTCATCACCATCATCTCCAACGTCATGACCAGCTCAGAGACGGCGCTCGCCGCCACCTCCGAGAAGTACGATGCACTCTACTCTATTTCTATCACTCTCCCTCTATTCCACTCTGCAGTCCATCTACTGCACTTTGTCTTCATCATACGTTCCTATACTCGTCACATCTCTTACTCACCTGTTGCACACATTTTTTCCTGTGTTCCTAAATCTAATTTAATTTAATTAAATTAAATTGAATGAAGTTTATTTTACTTCCTCCCCCTCAGAGCTCTGAAGACGGTAGATGAGTTGGTTCAGAAGATCGAGTTCGATGGTCCGTCGATCAGCATCACCTCCAGACACCTGGCTCTGGGGATATCGGCCCTCAACGCCAGCGTGTTCAACGGGACGTCCTTCAGCGCCTTCATGCCTCCGAACACCACCGACCCACAGGTAACACCCCCCACCCACAGGTAACACCACCCACCCACAGGTAACACCACCTACAGGTAC